>NC_142805.1:61744535-61802675 GCF_049724085.1 Artemia sp. Qi Xiang Cuo
AACCCACTGATAGTCCGCAGGCTGAAAAAATTGATGAAAAAATTAGGAATTTTTGAACAGCCGAGCTAGATGCGAGCAGGTAATCGTTGGAGGTAATTTGATTCAAGAGGTTATACCGAAGCTTTAAAAAGAAGTTTTCTTATGGGTCGGATGGGATTTGTGTTCACCATTTTGAGTTTGCCAGCGATTACCTTTTTGACCATATGGCTTTACTGTTCCAGATGATTTTTAGAGTAGGAGTTGTGCCAGATTGCTTATGTGTTGGTGCAGTAGCTCCAGTTTTAAAAAAGGGAAACTACTGTCTCAATGTTAGTCTTATGGGCCCATTAAAGTTTCTAGTGTGTTTTCGAAGATATTTGAGTCATTGATTATTGATCATTTTCGATAACAGTGTATCATGCCTCCTTTTCAGTTCGGGTTTCAACCGCGTCTCGATTGCTACCACGCTTTAAGGAGTCTATATACAATATTAAAGGATGCTGAAAGGTCAGGTAGCCCTTTGGCTATTGCACCATATGACATTAGTAATGCTTTCGGATCTCTAATTCCTTCTCAGGCTGTGCTTGAGCTATTAAAATGGGGGGGGGGTATCTTTTGATGTAGTTCGACCTCTTTATTGTATACAATATGAGACATCTTCGAGCACGTTTAAAGATTGGATCTTCGCTTCTTCCTTCAGAACTCCGTGTGAACCTTGGAATTAAACAAGGGGCCATTACCAGTCCTACTATCTATAATAACGCGACCCTAAGAGCCCAAGGCGATTTATCGCCTTGCTGTATATTGAACGGTGTTAGTGTGTGTGTTTTGTGTTACGGGGATGACGTTCTTAAACTAAGTAAGGCTGTGGTTAGTTTTGAAAAAAGTTTTAGAGAGATTGATAAGAATTATAATGAGATTGGTCTTTCTTTAAATGCGGCTAAGTCTCAAGTGCTACTATTTAATTTTAACCGTTCTAAAACCTCTCATAGAGTAAATCTGGATGATTCTGATGTTGTACCACTACAGGAGCTTGTGTACCTTGGTTTCCCTATTGGTACATCCCTAAAGTCAATTCGGAAATTACTTATTACCCGAACTGAACGTAAGATCCGTAATGCGTATGCTGGTGCAGTTGGATCACAGCTGAATCCTGGTAAACGCCACCTTGCGAAAGTATATAATGTTGTTTCTCTCCCTCATGTTCTATGCGTGGTTCCTTTCTGTGACATTTTTAACCAATCAGATAAAATAGAAATTCAGGAGCGCTTACTTCAACCATTTAAAGTTTTTTTTTTGGGTTCCTCCTTGGACTAGGAATGGTAGACTGCGGGAGAGATACAGCTTGCCGGATCCTCTTGATACTTTAGAGAGGCTTTTTTACAAGCTTAAAGATTATCTGTCGAACCACCCTTGGAAAGATTTTTTGTTTTAATGCATATTTCCCCTTTGTTCTTCCTTTTATTTTGATTTGCTTGGTTATTATCATTTTATATTGTTTTAATTTGTATGTTTCAGTTAAAGAGTATTACCACCCTTGGAGTGGCTTACTTTTCCGAATTGTTTGGCTTATTCGAGTTTTTGTTTGTACGTATTTGCTCCTATTTTTGAATGTGCTGTTTTTCTTTTTCTTTCTTTTTGTTAAGCTCCATCGTCGTACCTTGTATTGTTGATGGGTTATAAAATAAACTAACTAATTAATTAATATATGCATACTACCCAATAACAAATATTATACGTAAACAATGGTAAAAATTAAAGACCTTTCCCCGGGAGTTGTGGGGGGTCATGTTATCTACCAAGGCATAGTTATTGGGCTTTTCAAATACCCTGAACAAAATGGCTGTTTCAAGATATTGATTGGACGATTTTGGGAAAAAGTGACGTGGGAGGGGGCTTAGTTGCCCTCCAATCTTTTTAGTCACTTAAAAGGGACATGAAAACTTTTAATTACCGTCCGAATGAGCCCTCTCCCGATTTTCATTTGGTCGATACAATCACCCCTGGAAAAAACTCTTTGACTTTTAGAGAGTGTTTCCACCCTTTTTCGGACTTTGCAAATTTGTTCAGGCTCGTTGCCTTTGATGGGTAACATTAAGCTTAATAAATCGTATAGGCTATATGTGGAATCAGTATAATAAGCCGATTCGTTTGATGTATCCATTGGTATCAAAATTCTGTTTTTTAGAGTTTCGGTTACTATTGAGCCGCGTCACTCCTTATTTACAGTTCGTTATCACGAACTGTTTGATTTCAGATGGAAACTACGATTTGTGATGCAGTAGCAGCATAAGTGGCAAAAGGTTTAGGTGTTGCAAAGAGGCTAAGGAATGGGCTTCCACCAGGAAATCTAATGATCCTCTACAATTCTCTTATCAGTCTCTATGACCGTCAAATTTTCTGCATTTTTTTGCTGCAAGTTAATGCACCACAACAGTTCAACGGCTGCTGAGACAGCAGCCGTTGATGAGCCGAAAATCACATATGTTTTTATGAATTGACAGTGTTTTAGAACTACAATTGCAAGCAACTAAGAAACTAACCGTGTTTATCAGAAGTTCCCCATTAATAACTTACAAAAATATTGGGGTCATACCCTTTTAATCCGAGGTTTTAATTTTCAAGGCATAGGAAGATAGTTCGAGGGAAATGAACATAGAAGATATGATTTAAATTTTTAGTTAGGTCTGCTTATCTTAGACTAATAAATTATGGTCCTTGGAGTATTTTTCTTCACTTCTAGAAATTGATTTAGCCTATTGCAAGGCATAGGCTGTTTAGATATTTTATAACATTTTTTTCGTTTCAACGGTTGCAGTGAACCGTTTCTGTGTGAACATTTTTGCAAATTTCCTGTATCTGCTATCCATGAGCCATTTTGAGTTAAAAAAAAATCGCATCAATATGAACTACGTGTTAAGGCTGTTTGCTGTTGACTAGTTCTTTTGTGTCAAGTTTTAAAAAAGTTCATATTTCACAAAATAAAGTTGTCCATGTTGCAGGAGACTACGTGAGATTTGAAAATAGTGCTTTGAGTTGCTTTAGTAAACTGAAAATTTTAAATGTTTACAAATTAAAAGAGTATCAAATAGCTATTTTGGTTTATGAATGTTTGAATAGTCATTTCCTGGAGTCCTTACAGGAAATTTGTAGGTCCAACTTTTTCATCACAGTTATGAAACTAGGACTTTTTTGAGAATTTTGGGTGTAGCTCAGAGTAATCAACGAGGATCTTTATTTCCACGGATCTTTATTATTTTTGGTTTTGTCATCTTCCATTTACAAGTGAAGCATGAATATGCAGTAGTGGGGTTATATGGATGGAAACAACCATTGTAAACAGCATAATGGGTTCGCCTGATGGCTGTTGAAAGATGATGTAAGCGTAAAACTACACCCCCTTATTGTTATGTCCTTTTCTAGAATGGAATTTCACGTACGCAAAAAAGTTAAGCAGTCGTACTAAAAAAGAATTACAGTGGAAGAGTCAATAACTCGAATATTTTGTTTGGTTAGATGGAAAACATACGACAGTTCTAGTTGGTTGGTAAGTTGTTACGCAGACAAACCGAGACGAATTTCTTTGGTTCCGCTGAAGTACGTTTATATTTCCTATTATTTCACGCACTATAGCTGTTTAAATTTTCTACACTGCACGAAAAGTATTGATACTTGTATTACTGTCTTCTTGGCTATTTGGAATGCGTGTAATTCATCCCCCATTCAACTCAACTTATTCCTTTTAACTCTATCCCATTTAACTTAAGCCTCATTTAACTCAACGCTCATGTAACTCAATCCCATTTAAATCTACCACTGTTTGACTAAACTCAACGCCTGACTTGTGAATAAATTTGAGCTAGCGCTGATTAGACCTAAAAATTTACTTCACACTTAGCTCGCAGTTGCCAACATGTATTGCGATGCCCAAAACTTAAGGTAAATTCCGAGGTTTTAATATTTTACAGGGTTTAAGCTTTAAGTGACATAAAGCTTTTTATCGTTTTAGGGAAAGGTTTTGACGGTAAATTTGTCAAACGTTCAAATAATTCGCCAACTGAAAGGTAAATATACCGTTCGATTTACCACCCAACACTTTCCAAATATTTATAAAAAATTTATTTATAAATTTTATTTTATTTATAATATTTATAAAAATAATCGCCACCGCTTAATTGCCTCCCAGCTCCATTAATACCCAAAAATAGCCCTAGACTATATATAAAATGCCATTAATTAATTTTTCGCGTGTTTTTTTTATTGGTGTTATTTGGCATTATAAGCCAATTGTTGATGAAAAATAAACAGAAAAAAAATCCAAATCAAAAAATGATCAAGGTTTTGTATATAGCCAAATGATTTATCCTGGCATTAGGAGGCGGGGGCTGGGACTCAATGAAATAGAAGCACATTCAATATTCTGAGACAACATTGAATGGCGAATCGAATGGTTATCTTTTAGCTAACGAATTAATAGAAAGAACAAAAAGCTTACCAATCTGGCTAACCTCATCTAGTTTATCTCTATAACTAGAATATTAGTGGAGGTACAATTAATTTAAATCTATGTGAAGTGTTTTTGTTCCCGCCTCTGTCGAGTTGTCTCTCTGTCGGGAATTTAATATGTTGTGTAAATATGGTATTAATAATAAAACCTTGAATCTTGAACCTTAAACCCACAATTTATTGAAAATTAAAAGAAACTTTCAGGAATGCACCTGTGGTTTAATCTGAACTATGTTGCAGCTACTGCTACAATCATGAAATTTAAGTGTTTTCAGGTCTTTGACATGAAAAGTTGTGATAATTTTAAATACATACGAGAGAAGGATAAATTGTTGTTTTTCAGAAGAGTGGGGGGGTGAATAGTTTTGCATTGAGCACCATAAAAAGTCATAAGAATTAACCAATGATAAAGACCATTTTATTTGAGTCAAACTATCACTTCCGTCAAAAAGGGCAGAATTAAATTTTCTAGTTATATTGTTGATATAAGGAGAGGTGTACTGAGTGGGGTTTGATCCATTTAGGGTTGAATAAAACGAAGGTTGATTTTCATGAGGGTTGACTCGAATGTGGGTTGAGTTAAATGGAGGTTGAGTTAAACTGGGTCGAGTTAAACCGGTGTTGAGCTGCAGTAAGATTGAGTTAAATAGTGTTTTAATTTTATGGAGGTTGACTTGCATGGGAGTTGAGTTGAATGGTGTTGATTTCCACGGGGGTTGAGCTGAATGAGGGCGTTTGAGTTTGACTTAAACGGAGTTTGAGTTGAACATGTGTTAAGCCAAATGATTGTTTTTTTTTATAGAGGGTCTTTTAAACGAGAATTCAGTTACGCAGGAGCCTATTTAATTAGAGATTGCAAATGTTCAAGAGTTAAGTGATCTAATTCCCAAGTCAAAAAAAAAGACTATGTATCACCAGAAAATCTCCTCGAAGAAACCCCCATCCCACAATAAATTTTTATATTTTCCGACTTTCATATCCGACACCGAGAAATTTACTTTCCTTTCGAAATGTCTTTGGTCTTTTATTATGATTATCTCAAAATTAAACAAAAAAAAGCGTTTTTAAATAAAACTAAGGAGCAAAATCAAAACTTAAAACGGAAAAAAATTATTTTAGTGGAGGAAAGATACGGAAAAAAATGGTCAAACCTCGGGGAAATTGCAATAGAATTTTTTTTACACCAAAATGCTCAGAAAAATTAGCTTAATCACACAAAAAATCCCCCCGAATCCCCCTGCACAAGTATCCCAAATTCACCCTTGAAGGGGAAAAATGAGGGGGGAAATCGATTTTTGTGGTTATAAATATTTTGGAGTTTAAATAGTTGTTTCCGATCAAATCAAGAATGCTGAATCCAAATATGAATTCAGATTTTAATTTTTCAGTGCCCTAATGCCCAGTTTCACCCATAAAGGGCAGATGGGGGGGGGGGGGTAAAACTTGAAATTAAGAGGCTGCTGGGTTATTTGGTCGTTTCCTATGAAATCAATGGCGGCGATTTCGAAAATGAATTTAAAAACTTGATTTTACGTGGTCAAGTACCTCATCTTAGCTAAAACGGCTGTGAAAATTGACCAGCATGATGAACTAGTTATTTTAATCACTTGTCGGTTGATTCACCATTTCCAATCAAGCTAGGAATGGCACCTTAGAATACGAGTCTCGAACAGTTTAATTTCAAACCAGCATTTCAGACTCCTCCCCCCCCCCCTCCAGTTTGCGGTTTCCATCAAAGTCGTTGGAAGAATAATAAGAATTGAAATCAAATCCATTACGACAAGGAAGGATTCCTAAGAATTTCTTAACGAAATATCGTCAGTAGAGAAGCGTTTGAACTTTGTGTGCCCATCTCTTTGTCTACTACTTTCATCGATAGGTGTCGACATGCCTCATTTAATATCTTCTATCGAAGAGGATATAACGTAGACATGCAGACCACGGTGTTTAATGCCCCCTGTGCAAATAGGAGTGCCTTCGCAGCTGCATCACCATTTTTCAGCCCGATTTTTAATTGACACACTACACATTCTCGGCTTCTGCTATTCGTACTCAGAGGTAAAAAAATTTGAGAGCTGTGCAGCAGTAAATCAAACGTTGTTGGAAGAGTCGAAAGAGAAAGCACATTTTTTCAGTATGTAGGAGACAACGTCGATTATGATATTGCTACTATCGACGGCCTGAATACCTTTCATGGAATGGGACTTATTGAAATGTCTATACCTGAGTTGCCGACAATGGAGCTTTCAGTGCCAAGAAAAGAAGTAAGCGGAGATGAGATGAAGTCAATCGGCACCGTGCCATTCTACACTTATCAAAAACCCGTTAAGTCACAAACAAGGACTTTTGTTTGCTTGACAAAAAATGGTGGCACTTATGACAATGATTGGGAGGTTGAAACGCTCTGGTGAATCTCTGGCTTTTTCAAAAGTTCATACAAGAGCTGGTCGGCCTTTATGTGGTCAATACACCAAAAGCTACCTCATCCGGGAAAATCGAATATTCGTTTTTTGCCAATGATTAATCACAACCCAAGCGATATCTCCTGTGTTTATTCTACACTTGTGCATGCTAACGAGCGCGCTAATCAAGCTGGAAAAGCTCTAGTCATTACCTTTGACCAACCGCTTTACTGGAAGGCGAAGTGTATCGTCGATGCAGAGCCTGCCACAAGTGCTTTAAGAAATGATATTGTTGTCCTGGGTGGATTACACACACCCATAAGTTTCCTGGGAGCCATTGGTTTCCTGATGGCTGACTCGGGACTTTTGGAAATCATAAGTCAAGTATACGCGCCTAGTACTGGGCTCAGTATGTTACAAGGCAAAGCTGTCTCTTGTGCACCGTAAGGTCAAGGTCTGCTGTATGTAGCCCTTTTATCATCAGAACTGGATAACAGAGCGTTTGATGGCAATGACATACTAACAGAACCCCTTCTAAATGCAAAACAGGCGCACGAGTCGTTCCTTGAAGGAGAGGCCATCGACGAAGCGCAGGTGTCGGAAGCAGCAGAGCTTATCTATGAATTAGTTCAAAGTGCAAAAGAACGATTGTCCGAGTCTTGAACTGCTCGTCTTTGGTTTCAGTATCTGGACTTACTCGGAATCCTGAGAAAGAACCTGAGAGCTGAACGAAGTGGCAACCTTGAGCTTTATCTACAGTCGTTGTTGGGAATGTTTCCTTACTTTGCTGCTTCCGGCCACAAAATTTAAACTAATTATAATTTGCTGTTAGCGCAGTCGATGTTTAATTTGATGAAAAACAGACCAGAGCAGTACAAAACGTTACAGGAGTACTTGTTCATCCGAAGAACTGACAACTACTAGCCGGCTCTTTCTCTTGATTTGGTGATCGAACAGACGTTAATGAGAAGTATGAAAACGAGTGGCGGTCTGACGACAGGTAAAGGCATGACTGAATTACAGCGGACAATTTGGACATCTGCTATGCCTACTTTGGTTCTAGTTAACGAACGCATGCAGAAACTGACTGGCCTCATGGAATTGACTATTGAAAACCACGCAGAAGCAATATCTTCGAGGAGAGCTAGAGATATGGCAGACATCGAAAAGATAGTTCGATACATTGAGCCCCTAGAACCCTTCAGGTAGGAATCACAGCTGTTGAACGTGGGTACTGGTGTCCGCGCTTCATCATCTGTAAATGCAGACGAAGCCAAATCTGTGGGAGAAACGATTTTGAAGGATATGGAAGTGAAAGACGTTGACAACTATGTTTTCAGAAGAAAGGAGAAAGCTGTAACTATGGCTGAGAAGTCATCTGTGGTGATAGATAGCGAGAGGGTAATGGTCGACACTGCTCTAATTTTTCAACATCTAGCTGTAGTGGCTAGTACCAGTGGTTCCGACTTAAATGAGGTTCTGTCGTTCGAGCTCTGTACTTTTCCACCATCGCTCTTTAATTCGTTCGAGGTGATGAGGACAGCCGACAAAGCCTCTCTAACAAATGCACTGATGAAAATTGAGGGACTTGAGGGTCCAATGACATTGCCATCCTCCCAGAGAGTTTTGGACGGTGGCTGGCTAGTCTATAAGATCCCGTGGACTGCCGGACCCACATATTCTGAGGTTGCAGGATCTTACGTAGATTATGTCACAAGACATTTCGGGCAGGCAGCGGTAGTTTTTAACTTTTACACTGATACACCGACGACGAAAAATTGCACACAGCTGAAGAGAACCAAAGGTTTGTCGTGTGCAACGATTTAATTCTCTCCTAACATGAACATCGTCAAAAGTAAGGAGGAATTTCTGAGAAATCCCAAAGATAAACAACGCTTCATCAACCTACTTACTGAGAGGCTGACGAACTCAGGATGCAAAGTTCTACATGCTCAGGTTGATGCCGATATCTTAGTTGTACAAACTGTAGTCAGTTGCGCTGAAACTTCATCGACCACTTTGATTGGGAATGATACCGTCCTATTAGTCCTTCTGCTGTACCATGCCAAGCTTGATGCATGTGATATCTTTATGCGGACAGACACACATGGAAATAACAGACATTGTCCGACATAAAAAGGATCAAGAACAAACTAGGAACCGAAGTAGCAAAAAATCTACTCGTTTGCCACGCAATGTCCGGCTGCGATACAATATCTAGACTTCACAGTGTAGGGACACCAGCAGTGGTTGCTTGGTCACTTAAAGATGAGAGTTTTACGAATTCGTGAAAGATCTTGAAGAAACTATGATCCGACCATCAGGAGATCTCAAAATCTGGAGAGAAATGTTTGCTCGGTATATACAAAGGAGAAAACAAGGAGAAGACCCTGAAAGATGCCTGGGTGCGATAATTTACAATACAGGTTGCAATTGCAAATGCTTTTGGTCAAGCAGTGACTCCCGCCACATTTGGGTGCTGCAAAGTATCACTTTTACGAGTGCTATTTTCAAATAATGAAGTGGCAGAGACACGTCAAAATATCTAAAGCCTGAAGAGTGGGGCTGGCGCCTTTCTTCGTCACGGAATATGTATCTTCCCATTATGACAGATGCTTCAGCAGCACCGGGGAACCTACTGAAGATGGTGCGGTGCCAGTGCACCTGCGGGTGCGAGTCGCTCAGATACAGCTGACGTCGGAACGGTTTAACCTGCAGCTTTGCCTGCGGGGCGTATAAAGTGGTATTATGCACTAACGCTGCAGCAAGACAGGATGAGGACGATAACAAAGACGAGCAGGAAGAAGAATTAGCTTCAGGTTATGCTTCAAAATCAAAATTTCCTTGTCATTGATTTACCTGAGTTTTTAACGTTGTTTTTATAACTGATTGATCTGAAGTTTTGATCTCGATTAAAGAAGTGGTTTTTCAAGATATTATACTTAGCAACTCATACATTACAGGCTCCTTAGAGGTGGAAATGAGGTAAATAGTAAAAAAAACTGCTTTTTAACCTCATTTTTGGCAATACGGTACTTTATTTGATATAGGCTAAAATGATCCTTCAGCCGCAGGAATCTGGCAAATAATAATCTGCGTACTTTACCCCTCCCCCCCTTCCGTGAAGGTGAAAATTGATACTGGGGTACGGAAAACTTGATTTCAGACATCGGATTCGGATTCTTCATGCTTGATTTGATAGAAAACGACCACTTAAACCCAAAAATACGTCCAAATAGAAATTCCCATTTCCCCCGACATTTTACCCCTCCAAGGGAGATTTCTGGTAGTTGTGCAAGGGGGATTCGGGGGGATTTTTTTGTGTGATTAAGCTGATTTTTCTGAGCATTTTAGTGTAAAAAAAATTTTTGTTGCAATTTCCCAGAGGTCAAACCGTATTTTTCCTCCACTATTTCGTACATGGGGGGGGGGGTGTCCTCTACTCATCCCCCCGGTATTACTAGAATGTTTTATTGTGCTTTAAAAATACTGCTCGTTCCAATTTAGCTGCTCTTATGTTTGAGCAGTCGTCCTTTAAGAATTGTGGTAACAATTCAAACTGGAGCGTAAAGAGTGAGGGGTTGACAAGGGGTAGCCATTCTTATATACGGAACAATTTCTGTTCCTATGCATTTCGGTTTTATTGATTTCGAACGAAATGCTAACGAACCTTCACTTCAAAAGCGGAAAAATGAAAGTAATGAAAATAGCAATGAAAACCATCACATGCATTCTTATCCACCTCTGAATTAGAATATTATTTATAAGCTTGATTCAATTATTGGTACAACAGATTCCTTTGATATATACATTGCTTCGGAAGTTCTGAATTTTAGATTTTGATTTAGTTTTAGCAGGGGTGCTACCATTTCGACTAACCATCACAAGCACTAAACGCCCTAACACCTAAAAGGAAAATCCGTCAGAACCAATAACCGTCATAACATCTAAAAAAAAATTATAAGTTTATATAATAGTAATAAGTGCATAATAGTTTAAAAACAAATTTCGGCTATATATTTGCACAACAGCGGGGTGGGGTTAAAGCATAGCATATATTAAATACGTAAACTAACCTAACCTAGGTACCTTTTCCCCCCTAAGCCCTAAAAGAATAAAGTTTGAAAATTTTAGATGTTATGACGGTTAGTGGTTCTGACGGATTTTTTCGTCGATGTTATGACGGATTTATGTCCTGATGTTAGTGCTGTTGACGGTTAGATGTTATGACGCCTTCCCCTTTTAGCACAGGTCTCGAAATTAACTAACAGTTCGAGGAGCTTCAGAACACGAAAAAGTAACAGCAAAATCAATAGTGAAATTGATCAATCGTTTTTTCAGAAGTGTTTTCTCCCTCTTCCTTCGATTTTATTTTGCTAATATGTTTCTAAATATTGCTAAAATGTAAATTTTGTTAATATGTTTTGCAAATAATAATAAATACATTTTGCTAACATGTTGCTAAATAATAATATGTTGCTAATATTTTGCTAAAATGTTGATGAGTAACTTTAAACTTAATAAATTTTAAACAATTTCGCATTTCCATGAAAACCGGTTATATTAATTTATATATTTAATTTAATTTTAATTTATTTCATATATTTCCATATTTTGAAAATTCAGATTTCAGTTACTATTTGTACGAGATACACTTTACCGATAATTCATAGACACAAACTGTTTGAAAATGGGAGACCGCGGAATCAAATGGGGAGGAAAAAGTCTCCTTGACTTAGATTATGCTAATGATTTGAACATCCTAGATGAAAGTGTGACCAAAATGAATGAACTTTTAGAGGTTTTGCGAGTTCAGGGTGGTAGAATAGGTTTGAAAATTAATGTTAAGAAGACTAAGTCACCAAGGTTAGGAATAAGTGAAGATGAAAAGGTGACGTTGGGTAATGAAAACATTGATCAGGTTGGCAGCTTCACTTACCTTGATAGTATTATTAGTAAAGATGGTGGGAGCAGTGAAGATGTTAAAAGTAGAATATCCAAGGCTAAGGGTGTTTTTCACAGTTAAAAAATTGGAAGAATAGGAACATAAGCCTGCAAACCAAGATTAGAATATTAGAAGCTACAGTGATGACAGTGGTCAAATATGGCTCTGAAGCATGGGCACTCCGAAAAGCGGATGAAGATTTGCTAGATGTTTTCCAGAGAAATTGCCTAAGGATTGTTCTGCGTACCCGGCTGACCGACCGTATTTCAAACAAAAGGCTGTACGAAAAATTGGTTCAATACCGCTCTCAAGGGCTATAATGAAAGAAAAGTTGGGGTCGCTATGGCACGTTGTGCGAATGAAGAATGACAGATTGCCAAAAATTGTTCTTTTCGGCCAACCGTCTAGGGCTAAACGAAAAGCAGGGTCGTCCTCGTCTGGGGTGGGAGGACGTCATAAAGAAAGATTTAAAGGAAATGGGACCTTCGTGGAAGGGTGTAAAAAAGTAGGCTTTGAATAGATTGGGATGGAGGAGGAGCGCGCTTAGCTGTGTTGGCCTCAGGCGGCTTGCTGCTACGGTGAGTTGTTAGTGGTATATATATGTATATATATATATATATATATATATATATATATATATATATATATATATATATATATATATATATATATATATATATATATATATATATATATATATATATATATATATATATATATATATATATATATATATATATATATATATATATATATATATATATATATATATATATATATATATATATATATATATATATCATATATATATATATATATATATATATATATACTATACACATATATATATATACACTATATATAATATATATATATATATATATATATATATATATATATATATATATATATATATATATATATATATATATATATTGTGCCCCTAAAGACAGATGTCAAGCTTAAAATTAAGATATTATTTTGTTGGTTTTTTTTTTGGCATTTTTGTGTTTTAATATCTTTAAAAAAAAAGCAATTTCTTCTATATTTCTCCGTTTGCATGACTGAGATGCAGCACAATCTTCACAGCTATTTAAGAGGGCAATAACACATATTCGGAGTAAAATTAACAAGAGAGGAAAAAACATGGACTATATAGGAGGAGTCTATAGCACTATAGCACTTATAGAACTACAGAGTCTAGAGTCTATAGCACTACAATCTATACAGTCTACAGACTATATAAAGTATATAGCACTGCATTATAGTGCTCTATAGACCCGACAGAGCACTATAGAGTCTATAGCACTACAAATAGAAATGTTAAAACAAGCTCAAGTTCATTTTATAGTCATTTCATTAATTGGTACCCCTGTGAGTAGCTTTACAAAAACGTTTGAAGCCCTGCAAGCAACAATGTGACACCAACTCTTAGGTATATACAGACAAAGAGAGAGAGAGAGAGAGGGGGGCATAAAAATATTTCTAGAAGAGCATTTTATGCTTCAAAAACTCGCTTCGTCGAATTTTACTTTAATTGTTATGAAATTCTTCCGCGAAAAGTCTACATCTACAAGATTCTTTCCAATACTCTGAATAATTAAACATTAAAATTTAAGCTACAATTCTTAATTTGAAAAAGAGATGGCTTTGAATTGGGGAAGTCAAAGTAGAAATTTTAGTCTACAGAGTTATCAAAACTTTTGCTCCATTTTGTCCATTTTGAAGTAATTTTGTACCATTTTCTGTATCCAAAAGCAAGAAATTTGCTTTCCAATTAAAAAAGAAATTTATTTCACACTTTAACAATCTGAGAAAGAGATTCAAGTTCTATTACCTTTGGAAACAGACCAGATGTTGTCTGAATAACAAATCCAGCTACTAAGGAGAAATATTATTTAGTTGTTCAAGACTGCGTTGAAAATTCTTAGAACTAGTATTTTAGAATTTTAGTATTTTAGTCTTCTAGCTTAGAAGAGCTTAGAAACTGAAAAAAAGATAACGACGGTAGGATTTTCATTCGATATCCCCACAAGATTCATGGCATCTATTTTGGAAAATTGCTCGATTTTTAAAGGGAGGGGGGAGGATGGCCTACTTTTCTAGTTTTCTGAATAAACATCAGTAGAAAACAGTCAAATTTTTTCGCGATCTGTATACTTCTCTCATATTTTTTTTATATTTTACATATTTTATTTTTCACATTTATTTCCGTCATGTTTGTTAAACATGTATTCTATTTATAATTTATCGACGTTCCAAATTATCATGGCACACAGAACCAATTATCGATGTTATCAATAATTATCGACGTTATCGATAATATACAAATTACCTATAATTATTGGAACTTTATCGACATTCCAAATTATCATGGCCCACAGATTAAATTATCGATGTTATCAATAATTATTTATGCTGTTGAAAATATCGATGTTATCGATAATACACAAATTATCGATAATTATTGGAATTTTATCGACGTTCCAAATTATCATGGCCCACAGATTAAATTATCGATGCTATAAGAAATTATTGATGTTATCGATAATTATTGATGTTATCGAAATTATCGATAATATACAAATTACCGATAATCATTGGAACTTTATCGACGTTCCAAATTATCATGGCCCAGAGAATAAATTATCGATGTTATCAATAATTATTGATGCTGTTGAAATTATCGATGTTATCGATAATATACAGATTATCGATAATTATTGGAATTTTATCGACGTTCCAAATTATCATGCCACACAGATTAAATTATCGATGTTATCAAAAATTATTGATGATATCGATAATTATTGATGTTATCAAAATTATCGATGCTATCGATAATATACAAATTATCGATAATTATTGAAACTTTATCGATGTTCCAAATTAACATGGCACACAGAATAAATTTTCAATGTTATCAATAATTATTGATGCTCTTGAAATTATTAATGTTATCGATAATACACAAATTATCGATAATTATTGGAATTTTATCGACGTTCCAAATTATCATGGCCCACAGATTAAATTATCGATGTTATAAGAAATTATTGATGTTATCGATAATTATTGATGTTATCGAAATTATCGATAATATCCAAATTATCGATAATTATTGTAACTTTATCGACGTTCCAAATTATCATGGCCTACAGAAAAAATTATCGACGTCCTCAAAGTAACATGCCTGCACAGGAATGGTTGCACACCCAAGACATTTTTACCGAAATGCCGCTAGATCCAACGAGTTTTGACTAGGAAAACTGCTGACACAGGCCTGGACATCAAAACCACAGCTCAAGCAGGCCTGCCATAATTCTTCTGAACTTTAATTTCTGGTTTGTCAAAATATGTCTAACTGAATCCCATTTTTTATCTAAATAAAATTTGAACCCACTTTCTAGTTTAAAAGTTCTTTTCAAGCTTTTGAGTTTTTAGTCAGTTATATGACAGCAGGCCTACCTTAAACGTTATATATTTTATAGAAAGCCTACCATCGTTTCTTTGAGCTTAAATTTCTAGTTTGTCAAATATGTCTGAGTGAATCCCATTTTTCTTACCTAAATAAAAATCAAACAGGCTAACTCTCAAGCTGATAAGTTATATTTGAAGCTTTTAGGTTTTTAGTTATTTATATGAGTAAGTTTCTATCGAAAAAAAATATAAGGAGGAGTTAATATCTTTTAGTTTCGAAGAGCCCCGATCCCAAGTACAGCCTTGAGATTTACAAGTGGGTGTGACTTTTTCACTGCTTAGTTCATTTAAAGTTATTTCTTTGCCAGGTTGATTTCTAATTGACCCCACCAACTAAATACCCATACACAGAGATTCGCCTGAAATTAGTCTGCAGAACACACTTCCTAGAAAATCAGAATATAATTCCTTACACTGTACTTTTCTTCTAATTCCACCTCCTGAGTTTTGGATCCCATGGATACGTTTAATCATGGTTGCAGCCATAGCTGCAATCTAGTAAAGAACGAACCACGGCCCATAGTAGCCAAAAGTTTAAACCCGTACACAGTTTAAAGTAAAAACTTATTCCTTAGAATATACTTTTCTTCTGAAAAACCTCTAAATTTTTGGATCATATGATTATGTTTAATGTTAAGGAAAGAGCTTACGCATATTTACGTCGGTATATATCCCTGTTGACTCTTTGTGCAAGATATTCGCCAATTCGATCTAGCTTCTCTGGAGATGAACAGCTGTAGAATATCAATTTGTCCAAATTTGCTCGTATAAGACCATCCTAGGTTGGAATTGAAAAATAGTAATAAGCACAATCACGCGTAAAACAAAGGCCTCGTCTTGATTGACACCATTCACCCTGCCAGCAGCATTTTTGTGGATGGATCATTTTTGGACAGTCCGTTATGATTGGATAGCCTTCAAAAATTTCGAAGGCTATGATTGGCAGTCCAGTCGGAGCCAACCCTGCTGCTGACAGGGTGAATAATGTCATGCAACTGGAGGCTTAAGAGTGCTAAGCATAACAACGTGCATTAAAACCATAGAATACCTGAAAAGTATCATGTTAATTCAATTAGCTATGTTCCCAAATTATATCATAAGATGATTGTGAGCTACAAACCATGGGGATATTGTATTCTGCACTGGAAGTTCAATTAGATTCCATTATTTTATAAAGTAGCATGAAGCTTTTCCGGCACATGCCCCTCTGATCACTCCCTTAAAGAGGGATGTGTCCATACGTTGCTCATTTTTTCCCTACTTTCTTACACTTCTCATATAATTTTATTCTAAAGCAACCCCTCCTCGACACTGAAACCACAATTACGTAAGATGAGGGGCCTCGAGAACAGACTGGCTGAATTCTAATGATTTTTGCAAATTTCCCGTAATTTCTCCCGTATTTTTGCATTTTATGTATAGGTCGCCTTTCATTCAAAATTAAGCCCTCAATACACTCATCCTCCTCACTAGCACAGGTACTTGCGTAGGACGAAGGACTCCATGGCCCAACTTGCAAAAATATCAAAAACACTTAAAAATCGCAAAAACAGTCCCTTTTTTACTTTTTGAGAAAAAGAGTTACAGAAAAAAAATACAAACTTTAAAAGCTTTCGCTTTATATTTCATCGAGAAACGTTAATATAGAGTTTATGACTTTTACTGATGAACTAGTTACCTCATTTGAAACAGTTTTTCAAATATGTTTGAAAATTCAAAAAAGTTACTTTAAATATTTGTAATATTTTCGAAAAAATTCTTCTTTTACAAAAACATAAAATAAAAGATAAAGAACAGCCCATTATATCTGTCCTTAGTTTGTTTTTATGCACAAATGGCAACAGTCGATAACGTATGAAGTTTTGTCCGTCTGCGACAGGTCCTGTTTAACTACTATAAAACAAAAGACAGATAGCCTATAAACAAAAAAATAAAAATAAAAAAAACTGAAGAAACGGACTAAATTAGCTGTTTATTTCGCGTTTAACGGTTAACAAGATTTCACTAAAGGCGAATATAGTTTACTTGCCTTATTTAACACACCAAGGACAGTGAAAATAAATTCAGTGTGGCCAAATTTCATTAGTTTTATTTATTTATTTTCTCGGACCAACGTGGTAAGACTGACGACAATGCGGTACAGTCCACAACTAAATAAAAAAGAAACAAGCTTTTGCAACTGAAAGTAAGGAGCAACATTTAACATAAAACAAACAATATTATTCCCTAAATGAGAGGGACTGGCCCTCTATCAGCCCTTGCTCTAGATCTTTAAAAATACTTCTCACTCGAAATCAACGGGCCTTATTTAGGAAGGGGTAGTTTCCGTAATATACGGAATAGTTTTTGTTCGTTTTTAAGTTTTAATGTAATATTTTTAAACAAATATTTTTTAATTTAATTTCTCACCGTCTTACAAATCATGAAAGGAACTAAATTCTTCCCCCTCCCCTCCTATGTTGAAATTTCGATGGGGAATTACCCCTGGAAACTTTACTCCCCATAGAAAATTCTCCACGTGCAAAATCCATCCCCTGTGGAAAGAAAACCCCGAAAAAATTCCGTATATATCCCAATAATAAATACTATATGTGAACAATGGCCGAATTGCGCAACCGCCGGTTTGGAGCTTAAGGGTCGAGTGCCGTCCTATTTATTTACTTACGTACTTAAAAAATGCGTAGCTTACAGCCCTTTCCCCAGAGTCTATGGGAGGGGTCATGTCATCCAAAGAGGCATGGTTATTGCACCTTTCAAATATGCTGAATCAAATGGCTATCTCAAAATTTCGATCGGATGTTTATGGGGAAAAAAGGGACGTGTTTGCGGGCCAGTTGCCATCCAATTTTGTTGGTCACATAAAAAAGGCGCTAGAACTTTTGATTTCCGATCAAATGAGCCCACTCCTGATCTTCGAGGATCGCTGATTCGATACGATCACCCCTGGGAAAAAAATAAATAAATATGCATCCGTGATCCTTCTTCAGGCAAAAAAACCGCAGAAACGAATATGTTTGTGTATAAGAGATTTAAACCTCTACGAAAGGGTTCTTTGATATGCTGAATCGGATGGTGTGATTTTCATTAAATCACTTGACATTCAGGGGATGTTTCTTCTCCCATTTTTCAAAAATTGGGTAAATTTTCTTAAGTTCGTAACTTTTGATGTGTAATATTTAAACTTTACGTATTTGAAATCAACATAAACGTTAGAATCAACATTTTGTAACAAAATGGACAACGAAACTGGGAAATCAGCTAATCAATATAAACTTTAATGGTATGTAGCATCAGCCAGCAGAACCTGGATGTGGCATCAGCCAGCCAGCAGATTGGTTGAGTTTTTAATATTTTTTGCCCCATTTTCTAGAAAATACAAAATTTAGACGCGTTCTAATACATCTTGGTACTTACGTATTATAGCGACCACGGAGTTGTTTTTCATCTGAGAAAACCCGGTTTCTCTGTCTACATTCAGAGATAATTAGCTTAGTCTCAGTGAGATAAACGGTAAAAAACAACTACGATGCAGGTATATTTTAGTTAGATATTTAATTCTGTTGTAATCTCCATAATTTTGTTACTAAAGTACTATATTTTCAACATAGTTTAATATATTTCATTATGTTTTAACTTCATTTCTGGGGTGTGGTCACTATAACACGTATGCACCTACATCGTTATACTTTTCACTTTGGAGAAAACTTACAAACCGAAAACCCTATCCAACAGGCTCTAGGCTAACCAACTGGCGTATGCAACAGCTATGTCACAATATAAAAGTAACTTAAATAGCGACGAAGACCACACTGCCGGTTCCATCATAAACAATAAGTAGAACAACAGGGATTTTTTTTATCACTGTCTTGTATAAAAATTTCCCTGTTGTTCTACTTATTGTTTATAAAAGTAACTCCTGACCTGAAAGCATGATTATTGTATTTCGCGAGAAACTGGCGACATTATCCTGGCGATCTTGGCGACATTATACCATTTTGCATAGTTTTTTTTTCCATTCGTTCAAATGGTCTAAGTGGGAATTATACAACCCTCTATTGCCAAACAATAGAAAATTCGCTTTTCATTCTTCTCATTTATTCTATCTCATCTCTTTGCTTTCAATATTATTTCCTATCTCATCTTCATTGTTCTATCTTATCTCTTTGCTTTCAATATTATTTCCTATCTCATCTTCATTGTTCTATCTCATCTCTTAGCTTTCAATATCATTTACTGCGAAAAAAAAAGTTAGATTGGTGCATTTCATTCATTCGAGCTATGAAAAGGTTCAAAAAATATTTAATAAATTAAATTAATTTTAACTTTTAATATCAAATTAAATTGACTGAAAATAAAATTTCACAAAATCAAATTAAAAAATTTACTAATTTTTTTAAACAGTAGAATAATTTCGCTCTTCGATTACGAACTCATGTCCAAAATTGCACCTGTTATGGCACCTATTCCCGAGCCATATCATTGCCACACTTGTTGATAAAAAAAAACCTTTATTACTCTAAAATTCCTTGAGTTAAACGTCAAATTTTACTACAGAATCAGGAAATTGAAATGGCAAAAACTTGGTCTGAAAAGCCTGTGTCACCACTCACATCTCTCCAAGTATTGTCGACTAATACTACCAGTATTCCAGGTAGATATAGCAATTTAATTCTTATTTACTTCAAATTTAATCGGAATTAACTACAAGCCTTTAACATTTAATACCATATAATACATTATAATTGATTATCAAAATGTAAATTATTTTAATGAGCAATTAGTAAACTATGAAAAATATGTGTGTTGATGCCTCAATAACCAGTAATTGTCATTCGAGTGGCCAATTGCCTCCGTTTTTCCCGATTTGATGATAGTTGTGCAGAAGTAAATACATATAAGATGGTAGTTAATCGTATTCATAAGAAAATTAATATAAAGTTGATTTTCGATCGCTATTAATTCGCTCTGAACGAAAAATGTAATTATTATTAAATAATAGTAACTTTTTGTCAAGCCTTGAACACGCTCTATATCTTTGTAGCTTAAGCCAGATTCATTATGCAGATAGGATAACTACTATCTCAATCTTTCCGATTTTAAGCTTTCCAAGCTTTCTACTATTCCAGGATTTCATCTTTTCTAATTTCAAAAATTACGACTTAAATCTTGATTCTGATTAGTTAATCATAAAGTTCACGCTTGAAACTTGTACTTTATTCAGCCAAAAGAAAAAGAGAGGTTATTTATCTATAGTACCATAGGAAACGGGCGCTTTAATTTCATTGGTTCACTTCTTTGATGTAAGCCAATTCGTTAGCCAATCAAATTTTTCCTTAATTTATGGAGAGACAATTAACCCCATCTTTTTTAAACCTTAATGATTCGCAAGTTTCAAATTTTTAAATAGAATCAGTTACTAGTAAGCCAGTAACCAGTTCTCTGAGTTGTGACAGTGATGCGATATGCTTATATTCACATAAAAAAAGAGCAGGAAAAATAAAAAACACAAAAAAAAACAAAAAAAATAGAAGAGAAAAAAAAGTATGAAAGCTGACAGAGCAATTTATCTTACCGTATTTAATTTTATAGATATTGACGTATATTACTTCTTATGGATAATGATAAGTGAAAATGTGTTTTGAGTGGGAATAACACAGCCAATAGATTCAACGAATTTGGTGATTATGGAAGAGATAGAAGAAAACTGTGATGAAAATGGCGCATCCTCTCTGTACAAAGTCTTCTGTCAAACCCTCTCAAAGAATTGTAAAGAGTTAATATAAAAAGGATCACGTGTAGTTAAGAGTGAGTGATATCGCTCACCCTCCCCCTCAACAACAACCACCAGTTCTCTGTGGTTCAACTTAACAAATTACAGACGAAATACATTATCAGCACTGTATTCGTTCTGGATTTTGATTTTATCCTAATGGTACCTCCACATTACGCCACAGAACCTTCTCATAGCATAATTTCAGATTTTATGCGAAGATATGGGATCTAAAGGAGCAAATTTTGCCCTTACCGTAAGTAGTTCCAAGTAGACTCGAGTTTTACAAGACAACTAAGTGTGTAAATTTATTATACAGTGTAACGTTATGTGTAGTGTGTAATGTTATGAAAAAGCCAACGTAGTAGCAATAAAATGGAATTCTTGAATGAGCAATTAATAAATGAATTAATAATTATAATAAAGCAATTAATAAATAAATTAATAATTAATAAATGGGCAATTAATTTTAAAAATAAATAAATATACTTGTCCTAGAATGCCTTTTACCCTTGATTAGAGCTTGAATTTTCATGTTAATTCTATATTTTTGATTTTTCAATAGTTTGGTTATGATAAATGTAATGATTTTAGACGATGATTTTGCAGATTTTTACGTTATTCTAGTGTGAAAGACTTGTTTAAGTGTGAAAGGTCACGTTTAAGCCAACGTAGCTTAATCACTTGGGTTAGAAAACTGCGTCTGTAGTGTGAAAACCGCTTAAGCGTGACTACAATGTGGCCCACTCATTAAAATATACATAGAGATAATAAAAAAATACCTCTGGATTTACTGGATAGATATTGTCCACCAGGCGTTTATACCTTGGTCGAAATGCGGCACAGCAACGATAACAATCTGGTGAAATAAACTTTGTTAAACAACCCATTTCATTAAATTCCTCGTCACAAACCTCTTATTTGAGATCAGATAATAAACATTCAATAGAAAAATGACAAAAACAAATACTAGAATAAAGATTAGATAACTCACGTCAATAGAACACTATTGAACTACATCACATTAGAGAAAGAAACCTTTTCGTAGTAAAAACTGACGCGCTTAAGAATTACAATTAACATCCTCACTGTATTCTTGCGCAAGTTATACGATAGTTAAATATGGTTAATCGATTAATTTGTTCTCATTGAGGACACGTGTATGGAAATTTATAAGAAGTTCTTCCTATTTTGTTTTCAATTGTATTGCTCATTTAATACCCAGAATTATTTCAGGAGAGATATTCTTTTTGTTTTGTTTTTTCTTTATTAGTTTAAAAAACGTTGGTCGAAGAAAGCTTTTCGAAGAAATGTGAAGACCCATAATAAAAACCTAAGAAGAGCAGGCGCTGTGCGGATCATATCATCTCCCCCCTCCCAGGGCCTTCGACATATTGGGGGAGGGGGACGCCCTTCAGTATTTTTGGTCACTCGGTAAAAAAAAGAAGTCGGTAAAATCGTGGCTCTTCGCGCCCCAATTTTTCCGACGCCGCTAAAATTCTTTATTCGGTGCAATAAAGACCACGAAAATATTGACATGTCATCTACAGGAAATTCGAACTTGGTCGTTAAACGCAGCAGTTTTACTGACTCTTGCTGTGATTTTACAGATGGTGCCACAATTTTCCATTTGGTTAAATAAATAACATTAATAGTGACATATGTACCGAAATCTGAACCTCTGTTGGTAAATGCAGCGGTTTCACCGACTCATGCAGTGATTTTACGTATTGTATTCGAGACGGACATTTTACTAAATTTTGAAAAAAAAGTCCGTAAAAATGTCCAGCCAGTCGGTAAAATCTCTTCGCCCCCTCCCCCCCCCCAAAAAAAATTGGCAAGCAACGACCCTGTCCCCTCCCAGGCATGTTTATAGAAATTTCAACTACTTGAAACAAGAGGCTATAACAAAATATTAATCCGAAGTTGTGGGGGAGCTAGGGAGGCTGCGTAGCCAAAAAAAGCAAGGGAGGGGGCCAGTTTTCCTCAGATCACTCCTACCCTTTAAAAGCGTAATAGAACTTTCCATTTCCAATCGCATGAGCCCCCTCCCAAGTTTCTAGGACCATCCTCTCCATAGGAGTCGGGGGGGGGGGGGATAATAAATATAAGGCACAGTGCATTTACTATAGGTAACGCTAGAGCGTTGCCTCTGATAGTTTAGCTATATTAGCTACCGTTTTTAGGTCTTCAATTATTGGGTGTTTTGGTAATCTTGCACCAAGATTCCCAGTCTGAATTCAGTACTGTTCAACACTGTTCATTCGCATCCCCATTCAACACTGTTTTTAAACATAATAGAAACTTCTTCATTCTAGCTTTTTGTTTTGAAAAATCATACACTTATCTATCTGAAAATCCATATTTAATAATATCATTTATGCTTTATTTTATATTCCAACATTATATCAATAGCTATCCTTTGCATTTAAATCCTTAATAAATAGAATGTTTTAGCTTTTACCAGGTGTTACATTATTTAGTTTTATCTGGGTAATTACACTTTTTGGAATCAAGACCTGACATACCCTGTGATTAAGAGTACACAGCTGGTTTTCGGATTTATCTTTTTTTTTCGTATTTGGCATTTATACAAGGGTACAGATCCATATTCTTCTATTCAGCTGCTCTTTAAAATTACCCAACTTTTGTTTGATGCTCCTCGTTTTTACATCTATTCTATTCTATACTTTGATAGTTGGTATTTTTTTATATAGATTTTTGTAGTTTTTTAAATATATTTTTTTAAGTTTTTTAAGTTATTTTTTTTATATTAAGTAAATTAAGTTTGAATTAAGTGTTTTTATTTTAATTTTTTTATCCATCCAATTAGTCGATAGGTCATTTTTTCAGGCTGATGGCCAACAAACCATCTATCATTTTTATTGAGTTCTTTAGAATTCCGTTTCTCCTGAATATTTCAAATTACCCCATCCCTGCGATAAGAGGCCAAATGAAAAACCAAGTTAGCCTATATACTTTTTTGGGTTTGCACAAATCGGTAGCGCTTTGGTAGCACACATTTTTGTAGCACTTTACTATGAGCATTTATAAAAAAAAGTATGGCATTGAACTTTACAGTCCCTACCGGCGGTGCTGATCTCTGTTCCATGGCTCTTCAATCAGAAAGTGCAATGGAGAGGGACTGGGTGCCAGCCATCCTCTGCTTTCGCAAACTCTTCCTGTTTACTACCTAAGACTTGTGCAGATTCCATTTAGAGCTGGGTCGACTCTGACTAAGCTTACAGAGTCACGCCACTGAACCCTGTTTCGAACAAAATAACCCGCGATACCAGAACTCCAACCCCCCGTCTTCACGGACAAAGAACTTAAAGTCTAGTTTGCTAACCACTTGGCTAGGACGGCTCAAAAGTATTCATGAGCGCAACAAATGCAGTAAATGGGTAATTTAAACCGTTTGATTTACCTATTGTCTTTTAAAACATTCGAACTGTAAATTTTATTGTTTCAAGCAAATGCAAATCAATAAACGTTTCCATTCTTAAGGCATTATAAACAATACCCCCCCCCCCATTCCAATCACCCTGTATTTGACAAGTCGTTTTGAGTATTAGGGACGATAAGTGAAACTTGAGTGTAAACAGCGGATTTCTCCAGGCACATATTTAGAGCTGGGTCGACTCTGGCTGATCTTACAGAGTCACGCCACTGACCCTCGTCCCAAACCAAATAACTGGCCACGTCAGGGATCGAAGCCGTGCCCCTTGGACAAAGAATTATCAACCCAGTGCACGTGAACTTACCCAGGGCCCACTTAGTCCAAAATGTCTTTCCATTTACAAATCAAACAATTAAAAATATGGATATAAACGGGGTATAATATTTTAAATAAGACAGCGGGAAAAAAAATAAAAAAAAAATGTAATAATAAAAAAGGTCCGAATATTTCGACTTCACGTTCTGAAGCCTTTGCCAACAGAAAAAAAAACTAAATTAAACAGAGTATAAAAAAGACGACGAAAAAAAAACAAATCAAATATTGTTAATATTCAATGTCAATAAATCGCCAAGGGGAAGGGAGCTATGCCCCTTCGTATTTGGGATGATTTCTGTTCCTTTCAAATCTTAATATCGCTCTTTATTTTCATTTGAAAAACTTGCGCATTTTATTAAATCCTGTTTATTTTAATAACATGCGAAGGATTTCCCTTAAGATGAGGAGGTCTACCACCCCTCAAACCCCACTTTTTAGATTAAAAATTTACTCTTGCAGAACCATACTTCGAGAAAAGGAGCTCAGTTAGAGTATTTGCTTTCCAAAATTATGCATAATTTTCGCAAAATAGGCTATCGTTTCCATAATAACAGGGAGGTTTTAGCACCCTCACTAACCGTATTGCAACTTTCATTATATGTTCATCCAAACATATACATGGTTTTAATGGTGTGCTTTTTATTTCCGTTTGACATTATTTTTATTGACATTACTTTCAAAATTTTCCAAAAATTTAGAAAATTACAAATCGTTTGAATCCGAGGAATAGCAATTATTTCTGTATCAGCATCAATCTTACTAGACAGTAAAAATCGTTTCTCACTAGACAGTTTTTTACAAATCGTACTCTGAAACTTTCGATTACTACGGACCGCTGTTTGCTATTTATCATGTCGCATCTACTACAGCAATCACAAGAACCCAAATGGAGGTTCAGCTGTAGAATATCTGAATTGGAAACTTTTCCCCTGATCAAGCTCATCTTTTTTTTATGGAACCGGTGGCAACACTGACCGAAAGTTTTAAGACATTAATAAATGGAACTGACCAAAGGTACTCTCGTTGCAAGAAAACATTTTACATCTTACGCCATTCTATTTCTGATTTAGCTTCACCCCACATAAGGACTGATTGAAAAGATCTTAGAATTGGAAACTAGAAAGAGTATTGACAAACAATTTGCGCGGAAACAATTTGGGCGGAGGAAGACAGAAAGAAAAGCAGGTTTTCGCCAAGGAAAACTAAAACAAACAAAAAACACAAGAAAGCCAAATTATGATGTCCTAAGCCGTGCTACAGATCCCCCCCCCCATCCTTTCCGCAATATATCAAAAATTATATACCATATAAAATGAATGTATATGTTTAGAATATATAATGAACATAAATAGATGTTTTTCGTAGCTAGACTTCTTTTAATTTTGTTTCTATCTACATATCTATTGTTACCCCTATTTAGATATTCCCCCCTGGAAACATTAAAAAAAAAATTAGTTCCCTTTAAATATATGTATAAGCCAATATGCCGAAGCTCAGAGAATTCTTATTACAATTTTAATAATTAATAACTAATATGATTTCTAAATATAATTACAGAATCCTCACAGAACCAAATACCACTGATTTACAAATATTATTACCACTAAAGCAGAAACAAAGAGCCAGGTTTAAGACCTAGTCCCTGCATAGGATCAAAATAAAAAAAAAGTTTTTTTCAACTTTTTTTTCGTTCTTAAAATATTAGGACAAACAGTCAAACTTTAGCGTACAGCTGATTAGTGAGACACATTGTTGCTTATTTTTTGCACATTTTCCCCTCACATTTATATTTTTTAGTTCGACGCCCACTACAAACCAAAACTTCACAGGCTAACGGCAAATGGAAGGTTTTCTTTTAATTAAAAATTGAAGTCCTTGTTTTTTCTCGTTTTTAAAGATATATATGAGGTTAAGTTTCCAGTAAACCAATTCAAACAATCAGATACCATTTTCACTCACCTAGGTACTTTAAGTATTACTACAACCTTCAGAAGTTCGAGCCTTGTTAGAAAAGCGTAAGAGATAAAAGCGATTCCTAAGCCTCTCCTATTGGGCGAGGCGTAGGTGATGGCCCTTTAGAATGTAGATTAATTTTTCTTGATAGCTCAAGCTTTTGGAATCTATTACTGAGACGAAAAAAAAATCAACAATTTTTAGAAATGAAGATATGGAGAGATACTTTACTATTTTTGCGATTTCAGGCGGATGGAAATTCCATCAAAATTAAGAAAAATAGTTAAATTATGCAAAAAATTTTGAAATTTTTGTGCTTTTGGGGGACGGGGTTACAGGTCTTAAAGCCCATCCTCCTACATAACTGTGTGACATATGTGATGCACTCAAACAAATAAATTTCAATGGAGACCAAATGTTGAACTTTAGGCAAAATATTTTGGGCTTAAAATTATTTTAGTACCTTAAACAACCCTAGACAACAATGGAACAAGTTAATACCAGGGTACAAAAGCAGGGACGTAGTTGCAAGGATGCAAGGATGACGTAGCTGAAGACCAAGGGGGTTAGTTATCCATGGGCGCAGCATCTGTTGGGGCACCATTTAGATAAACACGTTTTTGTGTTATTTAAATTCCCGTGTATTGAATGCAGAAAAGCGGAAAGTATCTTACGGGGTCCAGTAAGGACTTTCAGAGAGTGCTGGGGAGACCAGTTGACCTCGAGTTTTGAATTGTGGGAGGGCATAGAGGCGAATGAGAAGATACTATATATATTCGGGTTATCAATATAACATGCATGCAATATCTCAGGAACGGCTTAAGGATCGATTTGAAACTTTCAGGGAGTTGGGAGGGGGAAAAGGGACCTGATATTTGTGTATAAAGGGAGAAGATTAGAGAAACAGAAATTTGTTGTTTTCAATCTGTCAAGAAGTTTTGCAACTATAAACTCCAATTAAACTTAGATTGTATTCAGGTTAATCAGAGGACAGCATGCGTGCCCCGCAGTGGCGTATTTAAAGGGGGTCCCAGGCCTCTACCCCCTAAAAAAAAATCCAAATAATTTCTTATGCGTTTAATGTCTTGCTCTCAGCAGTCCCCTTTACTTTTTGTTTTATACTTAGATGATATATTGGAAGTGTTGCACAGCAAAAAATTCCTCCCCATTACATATCTTTTGCCTATCTGTGTAGGTTTAGATCCTACACTTTTAATATCTCTCTCACGTCTGTGGCCGAGAATTGTCATTCCCTCAATCACTCTATCCCTTAGCTTGAGTCTCCGGCAAGTCATATTTCATACTTATTGTCATTACGTTTGGTCATGTTGAAAGCTGTGTAAGCTTCGTTGCTAGTATTTGACTCGACATAACTCAGTGATATTTAAAAAAGAAGCTTAATGCATATTGACAGGTATCTTAATGACGAAACAAAACTTTCTAAAATCTCTTTATCAATTTTTTTTCAAAAGTATTGCATGATGGTGCTTAAGACTCCTACTGTTCCAGTTGTTGAGGCAAGGGAAAAAGGTAATCGGCTACTCTCATTCCAGGCAAAACCATTCCAGTCAAAGGGATTATTAACGAATGGCTTTTTTTATCCCAGATTTATACACCATTCTCATTTTTCACGTTTTTAATGCCCGAGAAAGATTAAATATTAAGAATTAAACAGATTAGCCCTATAACAGCATTGTATTGATGTTAATCATCCAGATCAGTTTCCTGTTGGGTGTAGATCTACAATCATTTTCAACTATGTTGACCAATATGAAAACTTCAACAACTGTTTAAATACCTTATTTTACTACAAATTCTAATAGAACAGTTTACTTATAAATCCTAACCGTAGTAATACTCTAACTTTCTTGAATACCTCAGAGAAGTTATGAAATACTTAAAGCTTTTTGTTGTTATAAAGCGGCCAGCGTAAGTCCATAACTCTATTGGAGAACCTATGCTGCACAGCAGAGTAGTTTTTTTTTTAAGAGAGTTTTTATTTACTTAGTAGTTTAAAAAAAATAATATATTGAACGTCTAAAAGGTCTTCTCTCCTCAAATACAAAAAACACAGAAAGGGTTTTTTAATTCCTTGGGAAAGATGGGGTGAAATGAGACGAATACAAGGATTAGAGTTACAGTGGTTGCTTTCTAACTACCATCTCTCTAACCTCATACCTCAAGCGGAAAAAAAACAGCTTGCACGATTGTTACTCGTTTTAATCTACAATAAGAGCCACGAAACTCTTGTTGAATAAGAGAAGAGGATTGTTGATGAGCCAAGGTATGCAAGAACAGATTGTTGGAAAACCATAGTTGCGCTTCTTGTCCCCTATCTTCTGAGGCCTTGGTTCATTCTTCCTTTTTTTTAACCAACCCCTTTCTCCTAAGGCCTGCAAAGAAAGGAGAATGGTGACACTGAGGTCAGTTCCCCTTTCTTCTCTTGGAATTAGCGTAATAACCAAATAAAATATGAAACATGACTGACAATTGTGCAACCGTGAAGACTATAAGAATTGAAACCCAATTTGGAATTTAATGTTATGAAATACAAATAAATTTCAATAAAACGGAAGAATATGAATTAGGTCGTTTTTGGTCATGGTCTGAGGAAAAATTCGCCAGAACTCCTGTGTTGAAAAACAGTCAAGTTAGCAGAAAGGGAAGAGGACATGGGAAAAGAACAGCTTGTTTTGTCGTCTGTTTCTATGGCGGTCATGGGCGTACGGAAGGGGGGGATCCCCCCTCTAGAACTTCAAATTTACACTAGATATGGCTGAAAAAGCACATGGTTGAAAAAGCAGTTGAAAAAAGGTAGATGGTTAAAAAAGCAGTTGATAAAAGGTAGATGGTTGAAAAAGTTGGAAATAAGCAGCCAAAACGACAGAATAAAAGTCAAACAAGAAGCAATTATCCATAATGTCTTGGATATATTTAGCTCTAATTTAAGAAGATTAATGCTGAAGCTTATTGATGATCTTTGGTGATTACTTATTAATAAAGATTTCATAGGTATGATAGAACTTGCTGGCTATGTAAGGTTTCGTGAACTGACAACAGACCTTCAGCTTCCTCCTCCCCACCCTTCATCACAGAACCAGCTGCCCGCCACCCCCTAGACAAGAAGATGCGTACGCCCATGATGGCGGTCATCAAATAGAAGAAAGCTTTTATTGCGTTCTAACGCTGCGAATGACTTAAATGACGTATGTCTTACACAGTAGATTATTGGACTTAGCTTAGAGTTTAGATTAGATATGAACAAATTATTTGGAATTGGCTTTAATTGAGGTAGTAGCATGTCCAGTCTGTACAGTCGCAGTCCAGACAGCTGAAAGTGATGGGAAACTTTCCTCAATACCAAGACACCAAAGTCTGTGATTCTTCTCTCCAGACACTTCTCTTTTTTGCAAAGACTTCGTCTTTTCCCCATATTAATTAAAAAAAAATTGCCGATAAAAAAGTTTCTCAAAGAAAAGTAAAGTCCATATTAAACTAAACCTCGTGTGATACAAATACATGTTATAAGTCAAACTCAAAATGAACAAGGATTTCTATTCAATAGAGAATGATACCAAAAACTTACAGAAAGAAAATAAACACTCATAGCGCAAAGAATACAACAAGCAATAACATAAATTAATTGATAGATGTTAAAGCAATTAATTTTTGTATTGAAATAGAATACAAATCTTAAGACGAAAACAAATATTCTGCTATTAGAGTATAAATGGAACTTAAAACGAACAGAAATTAAATAACAATTAATGCAAACAAACATACAATATTTATTAATGTAAACGAATAAATAAATCTTAAAACGAGTGAAACTGAAATTGAATATGCAAATCAAGTTTGAATCGAATAAAAATAACTACAAACAAGAGTCTTGAACAGTCTTGGAAAGTATAAACAAAATCAAATTGAATATTAGATATATAATGATATTAATTGTTGACAGATCCATCAGTTCAATATTTTTTTTCACTGTAATTTTTATTTTCATTTTCAATGCTGCAAGAACTGGAAAATAATAAATTTGTAATATACGAGTAATTTGTTTTTAATGAAGCACCAATGACGCAGAAGGCTTTAGGTTTTTACAGTTAAAGAAGGGGGCAGTATCCAAATTTTGCTTGTAGTGAAACAATATTTGTCTTGACCAATCTTGAAAAGAACTAATAAATTAAACTGAATATTTGATGCATAATGATATTAATTGCTGAAAGCTCATCAGTTCAAAATTTTTCTGTAATTTTAATATTTATCTTCAATATTAAGTACAAAAGAAAACATTTGTAATATAATTCATTTTCAGTAAAGCGCCAATGACGCAATAGTTTTAGGCTTCTGCAGTGAGACGATACCCAAACTCTTGTTTGTAGTTATTTTCATTCGATTCAAACTGATTTGCATATTCAATTTTTAAGATTTATTTATTCATTTACATTAAAATATATTGTATGTTTTGTTCGCATTGATTGTTATTTAATTTCTGTTCATTTTAAGTTTCATTTATACTTTAATAGCAAAATATTTGTTTTCGTTTTAAGCTTGATTTTCATATTCAATCTAAGCATTACTCGCTTTAAGATCTATTTATTCATTTATATTATTACTTGTTGTATGTTTTTTGCCATTATTGTTTATTTAGTTTCTGTTCGTTTTGGGTATTATTTATTCTTTAATAGTGATTTCTGGTGGTTTTGAGTTTGAATTTTAAAATGTATTTGTATATACTGAACTTAAGTTTAAAATTGCCTTTTACTTTTCTTTTGAAAACTTATTTTTGGGAGTTTTATTTAATTAATTTTTGTTCGTTTTTGATTGCAAAAAGTTTCAAGTTTTTTTGGCATGGGGGGAGGGGTGCTTACTGTCCGATTATTCTTGACTTTCAAAAACGGATCTAGAACTTTCAATTTAAATCGAATGAGGCTTTTTTCAAGGTCAATACGATTACCTCTTTGATAAAAACCTTATATATGAACAATAGACAGCTTGCATAACTTGTGGGCAGCGATTGACAACAATGAATGGATTGAAAAAATAGCTCCAATAAGGGGGTTTAGACCATTTCACTTGCTGACACAAAGGGATCACGACTGTTTGGAATTGACCTTAATATGAATTTGTGTGCCAAAGCAATTTTGCATCTATCACAGAGTATGTATTTTAACCTTATAATTGGATAATTACGATAGATTTCCTATGTGTTCTTCCCATACAAAACCCCTTCCCATAAGTTATAAACCCCCTTTAATAAGTTATGCCCCAGGGCATTACTTACAACACCAATCCCTGGGCCCTGGTGGGCTGTGTCGACACCGGAGTTTTTTGTTATCAGAACTTTGAACTATTTTAACAAAAATTCTATCTCAAAATTTTTATCTGATGCATTTAGGGCGTGGAGGAGGGAGAGGGGCTAATTGCCCTTCAATCTCTTTTGACTCTTAAAAAGTGAACAAGAACTTTCAATTTTCAATAAAATGAGCCCTCTCTAAAGTTTATACGAGCATCCCTTCCATAAGATATAATATGAAAGATTCGGAGAATCCTTAAATTACAACCCTTGCCCTAAGGACTTTGGGGGAGTTGTAATCCTAAAAGACCTAATTTCCAGAACTTAAAACTACATTTAATAAAAGGGCTGTCTTAAAATTTTGAATGGATGTGTTTGGGGAAAAGGTGGGCGTAATAGGGGGGTTAGTTGCCCTCAATCACTTCGACTATTACAAAGGGCAGTAGCCCTCGGAATTTCCAATCGAATGAGCCTTTTTTGAAGTTTCTACGACAACGCCTTCTATAAAAACCTTATTTGGCCCAAGGGCATAACTTAAAACCCTTGCCCTGAGGGTTGTAGGGGAATATCCTCCTCAAAACCATATTTTCTATCTAGAAATCAACTACGCTGAACTAAATGGCTATCTCAATATTTTGATTGGATGTGTTTGGGAGAATGATGGGCGTGGGGGGGGGGCTAGTCGCCCACCAATCACTTTTGACTATTAAAAAGAGCACTTGCCCTTTGAATTTCCAATTGAATGTGCCAGTTTTGAAGTTTCTACGACAACGCCTTCTATAAAAACCTTATATGCCCCCAGGGCATATCTTAAAATTCTTGCCTTGAGGGTTGTGAGAGAGTGTCCTCCTCAAAAAAATATTTTCTATCTGGAAATCAACTACACTGAACAAAATGGCTATCTCAAAAGTTTGATTCGATGTGTTTTGGGAAATGATGGGCGTGGGGGGGCTAGTTGCCCTCCAATCATTTTTGACTATTAAAAAGGGCACTATCCCTTTGAATTTTCAATCGAATGACCATTTTTTAAGTTTCTATGACAACGCCTTCAATAAAAACCTTATATGCCCCCAGGGCATAACTTAAAACCCTTGCCCTGAGAGTTGTGGGGGATAGTCCTCCTCAAAAACATGTTTTCTATCTGAAAATACACTACGCTGAACAAAATGGCTATCTCAAAATTTTGATTGGATGTATTTGGGGAAATGATGCTTGTGGGGGAAGGCAGTTAACCGCCAATCACTTTCGACGATTAAAAAGGGCACTATCCCTTTGAATTTTAAATCAAATGAACCTTTTTTGAAGTTTCTACGACAACACCTTCTATAAAAACCTTATATGCCCCCCAGGGCATAACTTAAAACCCTTGCCATGAGGGTTGTGTGGGAGCGTTCTCCTCACAAATATATTTTCTATCTGGAAATCAACAACGCTGAACAAAATGCCTATATCAAAATTTTGATTGGATGTGTTTGGGGAAATGATGGGCGTGGGGGGGGGGCTAGTGGCACGACAATCACTTTCGACTATTAAAAAGGGCACTAGCCCTTTAATTTCCAATCGAATGAGCCTGTTTGAAGTTTTTACGACAACGCCTTCTATAAAAACCTTATATGCCCCCAGGGCATAACTTAAAACCCTTGCGCTGAGGGTTTTGGGGGAGTGTCCTCCTCAAAAAATATATTTTATGTCTGGAAATCCTCTACGCTGAACTAAACGGCTATCTCATGATTTTGATTTGATGCGTTTGGGGAAAAGATCGGGGTGGGGGGGGGGGGGATAGTTACACTCCAATCACTTCGACAATTAAAAATGGACAATCTCTTAATTTTCAAACGAATGAGCATGTTTTGAAGTTTCTACGACAACGCCTTCTATACAAACCTTATATGCCCCCAGGGCATAACTTAAAACTCTTGCCCTGAGGGTTGTAGGAGAGTGTCCTCCTCAAAAAAATATTTTCTATCTGGAAATCAACTACACTGAACAAAATGGCTATCACAAAAGTTTGATTCAATGTGTTTTGGGAAATGGGGGGCGTGGGGGGGGGGCTAGTTGCCCTCCAATCATTTTTTACTATTAAAAAGGGCCCTATCCCTTTGAATTTCCAAACGAATGACCATTTTTGAAGTTTCTATGACAACGCCTTCAATAAAAACCTTATATGCCCCCAGGGCATAACTTAAAACCCTTGCCCTGAGGGTTGTGGGGGATAGTCCTCCTCAAAAACATGTTTTCTATCTGAAAATCAACTACCCTGAACAAAATGGCTATCACAAAATTTTGATTGGATGTGTTTGGGGGAATAATGCTTGTGGGGGGGGGGCAGTTAACCTCCAATCACTTTCGACTAATAAAAAGGGCACTATCCCTTTGAATTTCCAATCGAATGAACCTTTTTTGAAGTTTCTACGACAACGCCTTCTATAAAAAAACCTTATATGCCCCCCAGGGCATATCTTAAAACCCTTGCCCTGAAGGTTCTGTGGGAGCGTCCTCCTCAAAAACATATTTTCTATCTGGAAATCAACAACGCTGAACAAAAAGCCTATATCAAAATTTTGATGGGATGTGTTTGGGGAAATGATGGGCGTGGGGGGGGGGGCTAGTTGCACAACAATAACTTTCAACTATTAAAAAGGGCACTAGCCCTTTAATTTCCAATCGAATGAGCCTGTTTGAAGTTTTTACGACAACGCCTTCTATAAAGACCTTATATGCCCCCAGGACATAACTTAAAACCCTTGCGCTGAGGGTTTTGGGGGAGTATCCTCCTCAAAAATATATTTTCTGTCTGGAAATCAACTACGCTGAACAAAATGGCTATCTGAAAATTTTGATTGGATGTGTTTGGGGAAATGATGGGCGTGAGGGGGAAGGGGGTTAGTTACACTCCAATCACTTTCGACTATTAAAAAGGGCACAAGCCCTTTAATTTCCAATCGAATGAGCATGTTTTAAAGTTTCTAAGACAACGCCTTCTATAAAAACCTTATATGCCCCCAGGTCATAACTTAAAACCCTTGCCTTGTTGGGTTTAGGGAGGTGCCCTCCTCAAAAATATATTTTCTATCAGGAAATCAACTGGGCCGAACAAAATGTCTAAATATAAATATGGAGTGGATTTATTTGAAGGAATGAGGGGTGTGGGGGGGCTAGATACCCTCTAATCACTTTTGACTATTAAAAAGCCCTTTAATTTCCAATCGAATGAGCCTGTCTTGAAGTTTCTACGACAACGCCTTCTATAAAAACCTTATATGCCCCCAGGGCATAACTTAAAACCCTTGCCCTGAGGGTTTTGGGGGAGAGTCCTCGTCAAAAATATATTTTCTATCTGGAAATCAACTACGCTGAACAAAATGGCTATCTGAAAATTTTGATTGGATGTGCTTGGGTAAATGATGGGCGTGGGGGGGGGAGGGGGTTAGTTACACTCCAATCACTTTCGACTATTAAAAAGGGCACTAGCCCTTTAATTTCCAATCGATTGAGCCTGTTTTGAAGTTTCTACGACAACGCCTTCTTTAAAAAAAACCTTATATGCCCTCAGGGCATAACTTAAAACCCTTGCCCTGAAGGTTGTGGGGGAGTGTTCTCCTCAAAAATATATTTTCTATCTGGATATCAACTACGCTGAACAAAATGGCTATCTCAAAATTTTGATGGGATGGGTTTGGGGGACGGCGGGGCGTGGGGGGGGGGCTAGTTGCCCTCCAATCACTTTCGACTATTAAAAAGGGCACTAGAACTCTCGATTTCCAATCGAATGAGCCCCCTTTGAAGTTTCTACGACGACCCCTTCCGTATGAAGTTTTCCTCTGGGAAAAATAAGTAAATAATAATAATAATAAAACATTGGAGCCGTATGGCCTTTACTATAGGCAACGCTACAGCGTTCTCTCTGATCTCAAGCAGCTATGTGAAGAACTCGATATGAGATTTCTTAACCACCAAGCTATTACGTCTTAAATTCAACTTCTGTTCCCTTGTTTTATTGTTGATGCCATATTAGCCGAGGTTGTGACGAAGCTGCAAAGATTTAACCAGTTCTTTTCCTCTGAGACTAACCTCCTTGCTGAGTTAACTGTCTGGCAAGCCAAATTGAGGTCTATAGGCGAGTCTCACCATCCCAATAAAGTTTCTGAAACTCTTGCTGCGTGCAACAACTCTCCTTTTCCGACTGTTCAGTCAATCTTTATTGTATTCTCCCTGTTACCATGACAAGTGTTCGTTAGGCTCACTAAAGCAGCTTGAAACATACTTCTGAGGGCGGCCCTTGTGATATATTCATTTGAAAACTTCGATATATTCGGGTCAAAATATTCACTTGAGGTTTGAGCAAGTTTCACAGTCTTAAAAAACAAAATTCCCTAACATTATTATTATCTATTGAAAACCCGTCTTAATACAAAAAGAAAGTGACAGAGCACTACAAAGAAAAAAAAAGTAAAATAACACTATACAGCTATGACGACGTAACTAGAGTTGAAGAAGTTGGCTCCAAGCATGTCTTGAAATCTTTTGGTTGTATTTTTTCATAAGTTTAGCAGCGGCTATAGCAGGATCTGATATGCAAAGACTATTGATGAGCTTTGAAATGAATGTCCAGATTGGATATCACAGTAGGTATTTTACGAAACGGAAGAAAGTGGAGCAGATTTTCAATTTATCAGCATTAGTAAGAATCTTCCAGAAGGGTGGATGCAATGTAGAGGATCTGCAACCCTAAATCCACTAAACGAAGACACAAAATGTTAAAAAGAAATAGTTTGCAAAAATTTGTGACAAAAGAATGCTAGAAAAAAATATTTTTCTTCAATTGGTTTGAAACTGTTTCTCTCTCTCTTTCTTTCTGTCATTATATATATACATATATATATATATATATATATATATATATATATATATATATATATATATATATATATATATATATATATATATATATATATATATATATATATATATATATATATATATATATATATATATATATATATATATATATATATATATATATATATATATATATATATATATATATATATATATATATATATATATATATATATATATATATATATATATATATATATATATATATATATATATATATTGTATATATATATATATATATATATATATATATATATATATATATATATATATCTCTTTCTCTCTCTATTTCTCTCTCTTTCTCTCTTTCTCTCTCTCTCTCTCTCTCTCTCTCTCTCTCTCTCTCTCTCTCTCTCTCTCTCTCTCTCTCTCTCTCTCTCTCTCTCTCTCTCTCTCTCTCTCTCTCTCTCTCTCTCTCTCTCTCTCTCTCTCTCTCTCTCTCTCTCTCTCTCTCTCTCTCTCTAGTTAATGTTGCATCTAGATTTCTAGGAAGACAAAAGTAGAAAATACTTACAGTGAAAAGGCATTGTGGTGATTATCTTGATTACTTCATTGAGTGTACATCATCCTAGTAAAAAAATACATAATAATAAATACAAGTGAATAACGACATGCTGGAATGTAAAACAGCATCAAGTAGAATCTCATCGAACTATAATACCTCCCTGGACCCATGTTAGGTCTATTCATAATAAAAAAATTGCAATTTTTGACCATTTACCACATTGGAGTAGGGTTGTCACTTTCACGTTGTCACATAAACAACTCTAATTAGTTAAATATTAGAATCATTTTAACATATAGAAATTACAACATAAATGCTCTGTTGATTTACAAGGACAAATATGCTTTCAAAGGAAAACTACATTTTCTTAAGCTGGTTGATGCCATTTGTCGTAAGCAAATTTTTTCTGTTTTTCAAACACTTCTTTTTTTCAACTTGGTGTGCTACTACCAAAAAACGAAAAAAACTGCTCCAACCTCCACTTTTGTTAAAAACTGAATTATCAAGTTTTCCTAATTTTTGAAGATATTCACAACAGTTACCACTAGACAATTTGTTTTTGGTCATTCTCACTGTACCTGGTACTATGAGCCCCCTAAAGGCTAGAGCATCATTAGTGTTTTACTGAAAACGAAAAGCATTTCAAACAGTACGTTTTTTTTATTCATAATTTCAACAACAAAACGTGAAAAAACAAATGAAGCTTATAGCAATGATAAAACACCAATTTTAGACTTTTTAATTTTAATTTGCAACACGGGTTTTTTGAAAATTTTAATTTGCAACACGGGTTTATAATTTTACAAGGACACTTTTTTTCCCAATTTTGGTCTTTTCATCCAATTTTTATTTAAAAATATAAAAAAGTTTATGCCCAAATAAAACCTTTAATGAATCATTAGAGAATTTTCATACAATATCTTTAGGAAGCTTAAGTAGTATTTTAGATAGGGATATCAGTTTCTGCTTATTATATTTTAACATCAAACTCTACTTTTTTTTTTAATTCTCTTTGGGATTTTTTTTTTTTAATTTCAAATTACATTAAAATTACAAAGAAGTAGTTTAATTGTACTTCCAAAATCTAGATAAAAAAAAGAGTACAAAAATTAAGAAAAAAAAAATTGTTCCATGGTTTTTGTAAACCTGTTTTCTAGGCTTTGGGAAGAAAAGTCAGGAACTTGGAGACATCTGCCTAGGGCATAATTTATGGTCTGAATCCATTCCTAAAAGTCTGAATTCAAGTTATATATTGTTCAAGATGACAAAGAGACAATTGTTTACTACAGAGGTTGCCTGAAAAGTTCCAGGCCTAACAAAAAAAGAAGAACCAATTTTTGTATCAAGTTTGTCTTATTACTCAACATAATCTTCAGAAATGCTTATAAATTCCTCATATTGATATTCTGTTTAGTTAAATAATCTTTATAATATGATTTTCTGGGCCTCTCAGAGTAGCTATTATGTCAAAAATTATTTCCCAGTTGCTCAGAAATCTTTTTCTTCTGCCCAGATAAGTTTTTAGGTTCGGAAGTATATAATAGCCACTAAATCAGCTGAAGAAGGTGGATAAGCACTCAACTTTAAGTTTAATTAGTGAAATGTTGTCATTGCAATGATTAACAAGTATACTGGCTGGAGCTTTATCATGATAAAACAAGATTTTTTAACCAGATGAGGTTGTTTTTTCTTTAATTAATGGCTTGATGCTGACACCCATCTTTAGTTTCCCAACTTAAATCTTTTGCACCCAAAAACAAGTTTACCATAACCATGTCAGCTGATAAAATTGACCTTGCTTATTTTGGAGCAGGTTCATCTAGTGCAAGCATACCTCTGAGAAGCATAGTTTTGGATCCAATACTAATATGTACAGATTTGATTGGATTAATTGGATTTTTGATTGGATTAATTGGATTTTTATGCTACAGCACTGAATTCTTATGAAACATTTTTGTTTATTAAAAATATATTTGTTTTTACTTATATAACTTTAATACATCAAATAATATTAACATTTTGATTACTAAATATCAGTATATGTATATTAAACTGACAATGCACTTTGATTTGTATTTTTTTAGTAAAGCACAATTTATTTTCTGGCCTTGGGAAGGCATAGGGGTTTTGAGCCCAACTTATGTTAATTTCTGCTCGTTTTGTACGTGGCTTGGTTATCTATTGTACTTTCGGTCCGTGTCGGGTTTCACTTGCATGTCAACGCTGATTTGTGGTAGTTTCATGCTTGGTGGATTATATGATTTCATAAATGCCCATTTTTTGTTTAATGGAGTTCCTTACTGTTCTTTGACAAACTTATACCGCGAAGAAAGTTTTTTTTTAATTAATTTCTTCCCGTTCCATGCTGATATTTTCTTCTCGTAAAAAAAAAAAATAATACTTTAATCCTTTTCGTTTCTTAAGACTTTATAGCTTGGCCTGCTATTTGTATGCTGGAGAAACATTTTCAGCAATTTTTAAAAGCATACACCCTTTTAAAAATCTGGACACAAATATTACTGTTTAATTTAGTTTCATAACTCCTCTAGTTGACCTGTAATGGAAAACTTGATATCATTCGCAAAAAAATCTGTTTACTTTCTTTGATAGCTTGGATACGCTTACGCTATTTGGATTTGGTTAAATTTTAAGAGTAGAAGTAGCCCCGAGCGTTTGAACATAATACCCTCAGTCGTTCTTGGGATACTGCTGAGATGCCTTATTGGGAATTAGCATTATAACAGTGCATTTTAATTTAATCTTAAGTCAACATTTAGTTTTTAAACATATAAAAATTGGATTTGAGGAAGACTAAAATCTATTCTATAAATCATATACAACAACTTTCTATATAAACCTTATATGCCCCCAGGGCATAATTTAAAACCCTTGCACTGAGGGCTCTGAGGGGGTTATCATCCTTAAATACCTAATTTCAAGAACTTTCAACTACGGTACGTTGAACAAAATGGATGTCTCAAAATGTTGAGTGGATGTGTTTGTGACAGTGATGGGGGTGAGAGGGACTTTTGTCGCTGTCCAATCAATTCAAACAATTGAAAAATGTACTATCCTTTTTAATTTCCAATGGAATGAGCCCTTTGGAAGTCTCTACGACAACGCTTTCAATAAAAACTTTATATGCCCCCAGGGCATATCTTACAACCCCTGCCCTGAGGACTGTGGGGGGAGGGGTTGTCATCCTTAAAGACCTAATTTCCAAAACTTTTAATTACGTTGAATAAAATGGTTATCTAAAAATTTTGAGTGGATGTGTTTTGGGAAAAGGTGGGCGAGAGAGGGGGGTTAGTTGCCCACAAATCACTTTTGACTATTAAAAAGGGTACTAGTCCTTTTAATTTCAAATCGAATGAGCCCTTTTTCAAGTTTCCACAACAAAGATTTCAATAAAAACCTTATATGCCCCCAGGGCATAACTTATAATCCTTGCCCTGAGGGTTGTGGGTGAGTGTCCTCCTTAAAAATTTGTTTTCTATCTGGAAATCAACTACCCTGAACAAAATGGCTATCTCAGAAGTTTTTATTGGATGTGTTTGGGGGAATGATGGGTGTGTGGGGGGGAGGGGGTGGCTAGTTGCCCTCCAATCACTTTTGACTATTAAAAAGGGCACTAGCCCTTTGAATTTCCAGTCGAATGAGCTTTTATTGAAGTTTCTACGACAACGCCTTCTTTAAAAACCTCCAATCACTTTCGACTATTAAAAAGGGTACTAGCGGTTTGAATTTCCAATCGAATGAGCCTGTTTTAAAGTTTCTACAACAACTCTTTCTATAAAAACTTCATATTCCCCCAGGGCATAACACAAAATCCTTGCCCTGAGGGTTGTTGGGGGGTGTCCTGATCGAAAACATATGTTATATCTGGAAATCAACTACGCTGAACAAAATAGATATCTAAAAATTTTGATTGGATGTATTTGGGGGAATGATGGGCGTGGGGGGGGCTAGTTGCCCTCCAAACACTTTCCACTATTAAGAAGGGAACTAGCCATTTGAATTTCCAATCGAATGAGCCTGTTTTGAAGTTTCTACGACAACATCTTCTTATAAATTCTTATATGCCCCCAGGGCATAACTTAAAACCCTTGCCCTGAGGGTTGTGGGGGAGTGTCCTCATCGAAAACATATTTTCTATTTGGAAATCAACTACGCTGAACAAAATGGCTATCTCTAAATTTTGATTGGATGTGTTGGGAGAATGATGGGCGCGGGGGGGGGGGCTAGTTGCACTCCAATCACTTTCGACTATTAAAACGGGCACTAGCCCTTTGAATTTCCAATCTAATGAGCCTTTTTTGAAGTTTCTACGACAATGCCTTCTATAAAAACCTTATATGCCCCCAGGGCATAACTTAAAACCCTTGCCCCAAGGGTTGTGGGGGAGTGTCCTCCTCAAAAAGATATTTTCTATCTGGAAATCAACAAAGCTGAACAAAATGGCTATATCAAAAGTTTGTTTGGATGTGTTTTGGGGAAGGCGGGGCGTGAGGGGGGGGGGCTAGTTGCCCTCCAATCACTTTCGACTATTAAAAAATGCACTAGCCCTTTGAATTTCCAATCGAATGAGCCTTTTTTGAAGTTTCTACAACAACGCCTTCTATAAAACCTTATGTGCCCCCAGGGCATAAGTTAAAACCCTTGCCCTGAGGGTTGTGGGTGAGTGTCCTCCGCAAAAAGATATTTTCTATCTGAAAATCAACTATGTTGAAAAAAATGGCTATCTCAAAATTTTGATTGGATGCATTTGGGGGAATGATGGGCGTGGGGGGGGGGGGGCTAGTTGCCCTCCAATCACTTTCGACTATTAAAAAGGGCACTAGCCCTTTGAATTTCCAATCGAATGAGCCTTTTTTGAAGTTTCTACGACAACGCTTTCTATATAAACCTTATATGCCCTCAGGGCATAACTTAAAGTCATTGTCCCTTGGATTTTTGGGGAGCGTCTTCCTCAAAAAGAAAATTTATATATGTAAATCAACTATGCTGAACAAAATGGCTAACTCAAAATTTTGATGAATGTGTTTGGGGGAATGATGGGCGTGAGGGGGGGGGGGCTAGTTGCCCTTCAATCACTTTCGACTATTAAAAAGGGCACTAACCACTCCAATTTCCAATTGAATGAGCCCTTTTCGAACTTTCTACAACAACTCCTTTGATACAAAGTGCCCTGGTATGGAGAAAAAACTAAAAAACAACACATTGTGCCCACATTGTTCTTTACTTAGGCAGCGCTAGCGCGCTGCCTATGAACCTACAGATAACAGCAGCAGAAATTTTTGAAAGGGTTATTTCTAGGACACAAATCAAATATGGATAAAAAAAAATATGCAACCTGAATTCTAAATACAATAACTCCAATCCTTTATTGCTATTGCATCCCAACCCCCTCCCAATTGGGCCAGATTTAGCCCTGGGTTATATGCAAAATTTGCTATGAACCTACGTATTGATAAGAAACAAACACCAAAATAATGTAAAAAACACAGAATTAGCAAAGTTTTGTATGTAGCCCAGGGCTATTTTGGCCCCATCAGAAAGAGCCAAGAAACAGTTTGTATCAGTACTGATAACTATATTTAGAAAGAACATTGAATGGAGAATCTAATAGTTGGATAAATCAGAAAATCTAATATTGAGGTAAGTCTGACATAAATCCTGAATTTTTGTATGATCTTTTGAATCTGTTGAAGGCTTCAATCTTTTCCTCCTTATCAACAGAAGTAGGTAACAATGCCATCAAATTCTGTTAAAGTAGCAAGCCTTCTAGTCAAGTTTTGAAAGTTGTTTGAATGGTATCAAACAGTTCATGGTAACAAACTGTAAGTAAGGAGCGACCCAGCTCAATGGTAACCGAAACTGTTGAAAACGGAATTTTGATACCAATAGATACATCCAAAGAACCAGATTTTAATGCTGATTTCAAATATATAAGTTTAGTCCTACCTATCAAATATATTAGTCCTACCTATCAAAAGTTACGCACCTGAGAAAATTTGGCTGATTTTAAAAAAAAGGGGAAAGACCCCCTAAAAGTTATAGAACCTGAATGAAAATCACACCATCATATTCAGCGTATCAGAGAACCCTGCTGCGGAGGTTTCAAGCTCCTATCTACAAAAATGTGGAATTTTGCATTTTTTGCCAGAAGAAAGATCATGGATGCGTGTTTATTCGTTTTTTCTTTTTCCCAGGGGTGATCGTATCGACCCAGTGGTCCTAGAATATCGTGAGAGGGCTCATTCGAACGGAAATTAAAAGTTCTAGTGCCCTTTTTAAGTGACCAAAAAAAATGGAGGGCAAACTAGGCCCCCTCCCACGCTCATTTTTTTCCCAAAGTCACCCGATCAAAATTTTGTGATAGCCATCTTGTTCAGCATGGTCGAAAATATGATAAATATGTCTTTTAGGATGACTTAATCCCCCGAAGTCCCCGGGGGGAGGGCTGAAAGTTATAAACGTTACCCAATGTTAACATATAGTATTGGTTATTGGGAAGTACACAGACGTTTTCAGAGGGTATTTTTTCTGGTAGGGGGGGGGAGGGGGTTGGGGGTTATGTAGGAGGATCTTACCATGAAGGAAGTTTTCATTGGAGAAGAGACATTGTTATGAAGGGGGCGCCGGATTTCCCAGCATTATTTAAATAAAGATCAGGAATTATATATAAAAAAAACAAGTTTTCCAACTGAAAATAAAGAGTAACATCAAAACTTAAAACGAACAGAAAATATTACGTGTATGATTGGGTTCACCCCCTAGTCAATGCAATATACAGGACGTTATATATTATAATATTAATATAATACCTCGCTCTTTAAGCCAAAGATTTTTTAGTAATTTCATAAGAGCTATTTATTCTAAATAACGGCCTTTGTGATTAAGGGGTCATTTTTAAAGAATTGGACCAAAATTCAAACTTTAGCTTAAAGAGAGAGGTATTGACTAGGGAGCGAGCCTCCTAATATACGCATTAAAAATATATGAATATAGAAGTTCGTTACGTAAGTTAATTCGTAAGTTACGTATATTTATTAATAATAAAAACGTTTGTAAATAAAATTAAACAAGTTTCGAGAAAGCCATTTAACCAAATAAAAGTAGAATTAATAGGCAAATTTTGATTTAATTATTCATGTACGGTGAGCCAAAATCATAACCTGTATTAATTCAAAAACGTTCAAAAACTAAATAACAAAAACAAGTTTTTCTAACTGAAAGTAAGGAGCGACATTAAAACTTAAAACGAAAAGAAATTATTCCGTATATGAAATGGGATGTCCCCTCCTCAACGCCTCGCTCTTTACGCTAAAGTTTTACTTTCTCACAACTCTATTTTTGTTAAACAATAAAAAACTTTAGCGTAAAGAGCGAGGCGTTGAGGAGGGGACAGCCCCTTTCATATACGGAATAATTTCTGTTCGTTTTAAGCTTTAACGTCATTCCTTACTTTCAGTTAAAAAAACTCGTTTTTTTATTTAATTTTATTCAAGAATACATATAACTTAGCTTGCTTTACCATGTGCAGAATATAAGGTAAATCAGATAGAGAATATATTTTTTTATATTTTCTATATACTAGAAGAGCATGGATGTTTTCCAAATTCTTATTGAAAAATTAGTCAGTATTTTCACAAAAGAGATAAGAGTCATGTCAAACTTATCCCCAAAGAAGCACGTCTGGGGAAAGTCTGACATGTGAATAAAAGCCCAACATTTGAGAAGAACTCCTTGCCAGGGATGTCTGGCAAGACTGCTGGACTTAACCTGCAACATGTTGCAATGTTGCAACATTAGTGCTGGACTTAACCTGCAACATACCACCAACATTTTTAAATACTTTTATTGCAGAGTACTTGTATTTATCTAGGTAAAGGAAAAAGTAAACAATCTTAGATACTTGAACACCAATTAGCCAAAAAGAGCAAATATACTCATGGTTGCCTTGAACTGCTTTTGAGGTTTCTACAACACCGCTCTCTATGAAAACCTTATATGCCCCAGGGGCATAACTTAAAATCTTTGCCCTGGGGGCTGTGGGGGGGGGGAGTTGGCAATTTTGGTTAGGGTGTGTGACATTTTCTAAACCTTTGGGCCAAATTTCCAGACTTAATGGGAAGCTATTTGAATTTTTCAATATCAGTACCTCAGAATATGTACTTACCTGAACATATATGATATTTAAAAAATTGAAAATATTATTATATCTACATTATAGAAAGATGTACTAGTTTTGTTACTAGGGCTGTTCTTTTGCTCTAAGATCTAACATCTGAGATCTCACATCTTTGTGCAAAGATTTCTGTTCTTTTATTCATCTTTGTTCTAAGATCTTATAGCTCACAGATGTAAGTGTGAAGGATGCCATTTTTCTGCTACATAGAACAATGATGAAAGAACTTGCTGATGAGACTGCTGATCAGAGCAGAATGATGAAAGATGTTTGCAAAAGAATGCCATAAGATGTAAGATCTTAGTGCCAAGATTTCACTTTTAAGCATTCTTTGTCAAAAGATCTAAGATATTAGCACAAAGATGAGTAAAAGAACAGACCTACTATTAGTCAAATGAGGTTTTTTGGCAACCAATCAAAATCTTTAGATAAATCCTTCTTGACTCAATCAAGCAGCCAAATCTATTACCAGTTTCAAGAATCAAAAATAGAAGAAAATTGCAATAGAGGCAGAAATAATTAATCAAAAGAAAACCTAGAGGTTCTTCAGAGGGGGGGGAATCTGAAAGCCAAAGGGAAAGGAGAGAAGAAAAGCTCAGAATGCAAAGATGTGAAACTGAGCAAAAAGGATTTTCACAAAAGGAAAACAAATAAATTTGGCTGGAGGCAAATCCAACATCAGCCTTTAGCTTGGTTCTGATGAGGACAATCAGAGTATTCAAAATGCTACTCAAGAAAATGACAGTGATTGCAAGTTCAGGCACAGAAAGCAAAAGATTAGTCTCAAGTTAAACAACTACTACATAGTTAGATCGGATGCCAGGCGGGATGCATAAGGTTGTTAAAAAAAGGGTTCTAGACTTTTCTCACAAGTAAAAAGTTAAGTTTCACTGTCTGAGACTTGCCATTTACTCATTCAGTTGGCCAAAGAAGGGTGATATTTTTGCAATGCCTGCAAAAATAATTTTTGCAGGATCAGACAAGCTAGTGGGAGTTGTTTTCTGCTCAAACATTTACAACAGTTCTGTGTCGTTTTTTATATGAACTCAAGCCTTAATTGTTGTGATACGTTTTTTTTTCTTTTTTTCATAAAACCAGTTAATTTACTTTCAGTGATTTGTGCACCTGGGTCAAGATCCTTGTAATAATTGTCTATAGGGTAAGTCTGATCATAGATACATAAAGAGTGTAGTACCAAATTGTAGATTTTGTTCTTCAGACTATACAACACCTCACCTTTAGCTGCTATAATACTGCAAAGTCAGCAAAGAGAACAAGAAATAAGTTTTCAAGACTAAAAATAAAGCCTGACAGAAGTGAGCTATTTAATATCAAGCTGTCTGGAAATGAACAAAGAACAATATTCCAGGAGATTATTTCTTTATTAATGTGCAATAAAGTAGTTGAGCATGGTTCACATGACCTGAAACCTGCTTCAGTTTTGTTAATTGCAACCTTAAGTGGAAGGAAGAAGAACAATATTTGAAATAAATAAACCAACAAAAAAAAATTATGAGGCTAAAATGAGACTGTTTTTAGACTCCAAGTGCTGTTTTGTCAAAGAAAAAGAAGAAACAAAGCCGCCAGTAATTTTGCTCACTTCTTCAGCTTGCCATCCTAAAGTTACAGAAAATTTTTCTGTTCAGAAGCCACACACTTTAAAACAATGGAAACAGCAGAATTGAAAAAATGGTGGAATGATAAGAGTTTATTAGTATTTAAGTTCATCAGATTTCAGTATGATAAATTGATGCTAGTCTATAGAGTATAGGACTTGGAAATAATTCATTTAGTATGTGTTTAACTATATTTTTTAACCTATTTCTCAAGCTAAAAATAACAAACAAGATATCACTCTTAAGCATTCATTTAAGGGCTCAGAGTTGAATTTGCAATAAAAACAATTATTATTATTGGAAGGAGCATAAAAACATCAACTGAGAGGTTTTTCACCTTATTCCTAGCTAAGTAATGGAAAAAAAACCTCCAAATTTACTGAAGTTTATCAATATTGACAAGTTGTGGCTGTTTGGAAGGAAACATTAAAAAACCAAATGAGTGGTACCATTATGGTTGCTTTTCTGACAATCCATCTTCCTTCTTCTGATGGTTCAAGATATAACCCTCATAATACATTTCTCTAATGTTTTGTATCTTGTGATATGCCATGTCTTCTTTGTTAATCAGTTTTCATTTATTCTTAACCTGATGAAATCTAGCTTTAGTCTGAGTGATTGGTTACAATATTGGACAAAAATGTTATTCAAAATAACTTGAAAATGCAGATAACAGTAGAAGAAAACACAATAACCTGATTAATAGAAATATTCTGCACATTAGAAGGTAAGGGGGGGCGGGCAGCTTCCCCCCTAAAACTTCAAATTTACAATAGATATTAGTGAGAACATTTTTTATGTTGGAATTTTTTGTTGGATGTTACCTGGTAGATGGTTAAAAAAGCTGGAAATAAACAGAAATTTCCAAATATCGTTTGCGATATCAACATTTATGTTTTGATCTTCAATATGGATTTTCAGTCCAATATATATATAGGAGACTGGCCCACGATTGGCTGATTTTGACTTGTTTAATTCTCCATGAATTGATTCAAGCAATAAGAAGTTGCTGAGCATATTAAAGCAAAAGTAACTCATTCAATACCATCCTTGAAAAAGACAATTACAAATACTCCGCCATTTTTCCACCTGGATGCTTCACTATCCAAGTGGTCAAGAGTGCCAAACCTGGGCCATCCCGGCACTGGTTCAGTCGTCTCTGTCTTACATTTGGCCACCGGACAAAAGAAAAAGAAAAGTGACCAGAGGAACATTAAAGCTTGTTTTTTGGCTATAAAATTAAGAAAGAATATGGTCAGCATAAAAAACTACAAAATGAATTTCTCTAAGGTTTAAAAAAAAAATAAAGAGTATTATTTTCAAATTATACATTGACTGATCAACACCAAAAGTAAGCCGCTCTGCTAATCTTGGTGTCCTACCTTTCAGTGGTGGCAGTTTTATTTCAACTTCTGTCTTTAAGACACTATTCATCTTGTCAGTTAGCACAAAGTCTCTTGCTCCAGTCTTCTTCCAAAAGAGGACCTTAAGTTCTTCAGTTGCTACACAATGTCAACATTGTGAACAGAATTCTCTTTCTTGCTCTTCAGCTCAATCAGAATGTAATCACCAGCCTTGACTTTCTCAGTGTCAAATTAGAATTTGCTTGTAGGGGTCTTCTATGTCAGAATCATCACTCTAACTGTAACTCTTGTTGCTAGAGAGACACCTTTTGCTTTTTAGTCTTTTCACCTGTCTGACTTTCTTCCATTCCAGGACTAGGGCTTTTTGGCAGATACAGCTTTTATCCTAGCAGTAATGAATTCTTTCATAGGGGTGTCATTGAGCACTTCTGAGTTTTTCATATTTTTTCCTGTTGATTTTTTGGGTTTGAGTTGATTGATAAAATGCTGCAAGTAAAGCAAAGAATGAGAGGCAGTCATCCAGCCAGAAGTATTTTCTGAGCTGATCATGATGGTTCCTGGTAAAGCTCCCCTGAGTAAAATTTTCAGACACTGTCTTTGTGGGGAAATAAGTAGAGGAGGGACTGTGTTCCCAACACATTAATACCAGCACAAATCGTGGTCAACTGACCTCTTTCTGCTGACGTGACCTTCCCTACTTACTTCTGGCCTTACTGTGCAATGATTTTACCAGGCTTGTGGATTTTTTCAGACCTGATTTGTCAAAACTTCCAATGTCTTGTGGTCTGAACATGTGTTTATATAGGCCTCAATCCAAGTTGTTAAAGAAAGTTCCTAAACTGTGACAGTTGAAAGCAGTAGTAGATCATAGACTTGTACTTATTGGTGTTCTTACTGATAGAGTTTTAAGTCAATCCATAAAACCACTGTACCAATCTTTAACTGTAATTCCTCCACTGTTTCCACTACCTTTGCAGTTATCTGTTATCCGGTATATTTATGCTCTTAATAATGGCATAAGTGTATGCACATTTACATGCTTCTAGGGGAATACAGTCAAAAGCATATAAGCTATAGATTTCAAGTAAGTTTTTAGTCTTTTTGCTTGCTCCTCTGTAAATATTGATCATGGGTTGTAACAGGGTATAAGGCAATTCAGGTCCAGACTTTTTAGAGGGATATTCAGCTTCTCAACTTTTTTTTTTATGTAGTCTTGCAGCGTTCCTCTAGGGACACCCATGGTACTTCCAGAGAATCCAACTGACTTTTTGTAGAATAAGACAGAAAATCTGCTATTTTATTTTCTTCTGGATTACAGCCACCTTTCTTTCTTTTCTTCCTCCTTTCATTCTTCACCTCTTTTTTACTTTTAATCATTTTATCTTGAATGAAATTTAACAGAGAAAAAAGAACTTCTGTTCACCTACTGTTCTGACAGGATTAAACAACACCAGAAATAACACAGTTTTGGGTATTAAGCTTGCCTTCAACCTTTAAATATTCTGTTTACACAGCTTTTACAAGCATAGCCCACTTTTGGACACCTTGGTAAGGCATGCTGAATTTACCCTGGGTATTGTGGCCAAACATGGGAGTTCACTATCCTACAGGATGAAAAAATACTAACAGCAAACTGGTGAAGATGGCATATCTTGGAAGCTGCCAAAAACAGGCAAATAATAGGAGAATAATAGGAGAACACCAGACTAAGGAACAAGTTCTTCTCAAACAGAGTTGTCAGCTTGTGGAACTCCCTTAGTGAAAAAACAGTAACCTCTACCACCGTGGATGCATTCAAGTCATCAGTGGATAGGGAGTGGCTCAACAAACCGTGGTGCATCATTTGGGATGCCACAGATGATGATTAACTATCATCACTGAAGCTGGCGGACACAGGATTTGTCCTATCGCTAGCAAGTGCAATTTAAGGTAATTTTAAGAATATAATGTGAGTTTACAATGCATTTTTTCTAGTATTTGTAATTAGGTGTAGGCTTTCAGACAAAATTGAACAAAATTCCAGAGTTAATCACCATAAAACCTGATCCAATCTGAAATTTTTTGTAAAAGTATTAATTAAGGTCAGACTTTTTTTAAAAAATACACTGCAATCTGTCAGAGCTTTTATAATCCACCAGAAGCTCCTTAGGTTTTTGTATTGAAACTGTTTGCTTTGGCTGGACATGGGCCAGTCTCCTCTATACCAAATTTAATATTTAATTTTGCCCAACTGTAAACTTTTGAGTTGAATTCTTAGAAGAAGCTGTAATCTAACCATAATGTGATTTGTGTCAAATTGCTTTTGTGGTGTTTATGTTTTCTGGAAATTGGATAGTGGGTCTCTTATGTTATACTGTTGCAGGAAAAGTAGAACATGGAAAATATTAAAGGCCAAGTTTTAGTGAAATATAGAATGACTAGTTTCTAAAGGGTTATATTCAAAGGACCTTGGGAAGTATTAGTATGAACCCTACCCCCTCCATCACAGAAGCAGCTGCGCCCCCCCCCCTACACAAGATGCTGCCTACGCCATCAAGTGGTATATACACTTTATTTGTAAGTCAATAATATGATTTGATAAAAATTTACCTAGAAATTTACATACTTGACAGGTCTATGGCCTAGGCCTACCTAATGAAATTTTTATAAAACAACATTTCACCTTAATTTTCAGTTTCTTTTTCTCTGGCTCTAGCTCTGAAAATGTGATTCATTTTATTTGAGTAGAATTTTAAACAGAATTAATTGGTTTTTCTAAATTTAGGAAATGTATTTCAGATCTCTGAAATCTCATAAATTGGGATTGAGCAAAATTGTAAAGTTTAAAAGTTTTCTTGAACTTCATTTAAGCAGAAGGTCTGTTTTGCAAGGGTTTCACTTTCATAATACAGATTTATGGTAAAATTCTACTTTAGCTACTTTTGGCTATCTTAGAAAGAGGTTAGGTTAGGAAAATGAAACTTTCAGGGATGGGTCTACAGTCTAAAGTATGTCCTAGGAAGGTATTTTGAAGTACCCTCCTCCACTCCTTCTCCCTCTAGAGGATCCTGACCTTTGATGACCTTTAAAAATCTGTGTGTCATAAAAGTGAAACATTGCAAAATAGATCTTCTGCTTAAAAGAAGTACAACAAAATTGTTTTCAGCTTCATGACTTTGCTCAATTGCAATTTATAAGGTTTAAAATATATGCAAATACATTTCCTAAATTTTAGAAAAAAATACTCATGTGGCTTAAAATTCTACTCAAATACCAGAAATTGCATTTTCAGAACTAAACCTAGAGAAAAAGAAACTGATAACTGAAAATTAAGGTAAAATGTTGTTTTGTCAAAATTTCAAATTTTGTAAATTTGAAGTTTTAGGGGGGGAAGCTGCCCGCCCCCCTTACCTTCTAATGTGTTGAATATTTCTATTAATCAGGTTATTATTAATTTCAGGACCCTCTAGAGGGAGAAGGAGTGGAGATAGGTAATTCAAAATACCTTCCCTGGACATACTTTAGCCTGTAGACCCATCCCTGAAAGTTTCATTTTCCTAACCTAACCCCTTTCCAAGATAGCCAAAAGTAGCTAAAGTAGAATTTTACCAGATTTATAAGGGTCACTGCCCTCTAGAGGGAGAAGGAGTGGAGATAGGTACTTCAAAATACCTTCCTGTGACATAGGCATATTCTAGTGTGTAGACCCATCCCTGAAAGTTTCATTTTCCTAACATAATCCCTTTCCAAGACAGCGAAAGTAGCTAAAATAGAATTTTACCAAAATAAATTCACCACAACATTGAATAGCCTAGAGGTAATTGTTGCAAAAATTCAGATCTAGCCTAGCTTTAATTTAAAACTTATTTAAGAAAACTTCCAAAACTTGAGTTTACTGCAGAGGTAAGGCTATAAGCTACAGCTAAAAGTTAACCGTAAAAAGGCATCTAGACGTGTTTTATCTCAATATAAATTAGTTCTCTTTTAAGTATAAACAAGGTCCGCAACAACCAATTTGGGATTGGGATCTCTTTGCCTTTCTTGGCACTGTTGCCGACCTTTAGATTAAAAGGGTCAAAATAAAGAGAAAAAGACACCGAGTCCTAGGACACCTTGTAAAACGAGGATTTGTTCTTTGGTATAGACTATACTAAGAAAACACCCCTTTTATTGGTAACATCCTCTTTTTTTAACTGTTCTGAGAAAAACAAATGTTTCTTTCCTTTCAAAATGATATTCTACAACTTTATTGTGGGTTAAAACATGCTCAAAGAATTCGGCCCATCTCTCTCAAACACTTAACGTTTAAGTAGAAGATGTGTCGTTTCTATCTTTGAACAAAGACAAGCCCAGACTGACTTGACAGAAGTCGGATCCATCCTTAAAGGTCAATTTGGTCCATTTAAGACAGCCAGTCTATTGCAGTGACTCTTATATGAACTTTTTATCTGTCAGGAGGAAAAGGTACGACGTTTTCAGCAGCGAAAAATTGTCTTTCTGTCTCTTTAGAGAGTGTATTCTAAAATGAGAGCCATATACACAGCTTTCAAAGAACATGTTCGGGAAAAGATAAGCTTGTTGTGTCGTAGCCATCGAATTTGCTGCGGTGTTATTCTGTCGATGATGGTGAGTTTGACCTAAAGACTTTGGCGAAACTAGGTGTTGGGTATTCCAAAGTGTTTATTGGTTCTGGTAAAACATTGTAGGGATCTTGTTTTGAAGGTAGAAAAAGGATCTTGATCATTTGGGCTTTAAGAGTCGAAGTTCCACAAGGGTGAATGGTGATAGGGAGGATGAGCAATAACCTTATTTTAATATTGTTAATAAATTCTTATACATTCAGAAGGGCTAACAGAAGGACCACACTAACTACTTCCCTTCAACTCTTTAATATATTTTTACAAATTTTTGACAATATGGCCGCATCTCCCAGATCATCAAAAGTTTTATCCATGGCTTTCATATCGCATCTTCTTAATGTACACTAAAATACTTCTCTCTATTTTCCTCACTTTCATTTTATTGTCTTAAGATCTACCACTCCAAAATTTTTTGTACAAAACCCGGCTCTTCTTTCTAGCGTTAGGTACTTTCGCTAATATTCCAAACTTAGTGTGTAATCTTTTGTAGCATAACCACCCTGTCTCAAATTTAGAGCAATTATAATAGTCAATGAGGTCGACCATCTCAATACTATGTGATTACCACATTGGTTTATAATCCATTTCTAGTAATGGTTATGAATAAATTATGAAAGTTACAAGACTGTAGCAGTCCATTGCCATTGATTTTTTCCTCCCTACACCGATATCACCTAGTCTAAAATAATATCCATACCTATTTGTGCCAACTTGGACATTAAAGCCTTAATAAAAAATATTACATTTTTATCTAGGATCTAGCCAATTTGTTTCTGTAACTGTACATAAGATTCATTCAAATCAATACGGTACTTTCTCCGTTGTCGGGTTTTGTGAGGCCTAGAATATACCACAATGACTAATACTATAGGGTTTTCGGTCGTAAAATAAACAACTAGGATCCAATTATTAATGTCTTTTTCAGCCAAGACCTAGATACTTCTTTATTAATCATAAGCCCCCTTTCAGCTTTCAGCTTTCAGCTTACCCTATTTACCTAAATAAAACGAGTCCATATAGCTTAATTTCTAGTTTCCTAACCTTGAGAACCGAGTTTTTGAAGATTCTAACAAGTAAGATTTAAAGTATCTAAATTTTTCAGTCGAGATAGTTGTCTATCAATGTTGTTATGTCCTATGTAGTAATTGCGTGGTTATTTAAGCAATTTGAAGTGTGTTGTTTTCATGAACATTGTGCTATAATAGGGAAATTATAGGTATGGTAAAAGTAAATCATTTAAGGGCACTTTTAACAGTATAAGAGTAAAGCATTTTTAGATTTTTGCTTTGTCTATTAATTTTATCGTTTAGTTTGGCACCACTTCTGCACAATGAGCTTAGTTCAATGATTGACTGTCGTTTAGATCTGAAAAGAACATTTAATGATAATTTTGTAGGCAAATTCGAAATGAAAGAATCTTATTAGTATCAAACAGATCGTGGTAACGAACTGTAAGTAAGGAGCAACCCGGCTCAATAGTAACCGAAAGTCTATAAAACAGAATTTTGATACCAATAGATACATCAGAAGAATCAGATTTTGTATGCTGATTTCAAATATATAAGTTTCATCAAGTTTAGTCTTACCCATTAAAAGTTAGTGAAAAAAGGGGGAAAACCCCTAAAAGTCATAGAACTTTAATGAAAATCACACCATCAAATTCAGCGTATCAAAAAACTCTACTGTAGAAGTTTCAAGCTCTTATCTGCAAAAATGTCGAATTTTGTATTTTTGTCAGAAGAAAGATCACGGATGCGTGTTTATTTGTTGTTTTTTTGTTTGTTTTTTTATTTCCCCAGGGTGATCGCATCGATCCAGTAGTCCTAGAATATCATAAGAGGGCTCATTTGAACGGAAATTAAAAGTTCTAGTGCCCTTTTTAATTGACGAAAAAAATTGGAGGGCAACTTGGCCCCCTCCCACACTCATTATTTCTCGAAGTCACCCAATTAAAATTTTAAGATAGCCATTTTGCTCAGCATCGTCGAAAAGCTAATAAATATGTCTTTTAGAATGACTTTATCCCCCACAGTTTCCAGGGGAAGGGCTGTAAGTTATGAACTTTGCCCATTGTTTACATATTGTATTGGTTATTGGGAAGTATACAGACATTTTCAGGAAGGATTTTTTTCTAGTGGGGGGGGGGGGCGGGAGGAAGGGGTTACTCTGGAGAATCTTTCTGTGGAGGATATTTCCTTGGGGTAAGAGACATTTCTATGAAGGGGGCGCCATATTTCCCAGCATTATTAAAAAAACGATCAGAAATTAAATTAAAAAAAACAGTTTTTTCAACTGAAAGTAAGAAGCAACATTAGAACTTAAAAAATACAGAAATTATTACGTATATGAGGGGGGTTTGCCCCCAAGTCAATACCTCGCTCTTTACGCTACAGTTTTTTTTAGTGCTTTCAAAAGAGCTATCTACTCTAATTAAACGGCCTTTGTGATTCAGGGGTTTGTGATTTAAACAAAATTTTAACTTTTAACATAAAGAGCGTGGTATTAACTAAGGGGAGATCCCCCTCATATACGTAATAAAAAAAACAATAAAAAAAGACAAGCGATACGGCTCAATAGTAATCGAAAATTTTAAAAATGGAATTTTGATGTCAATAAACGTATTCAAAGAATGGGCTTATAATGCTGATTTTAAATATATAAATTTTACTAAGTTTAGTATTACTCATCAAAGGCTACGAGCCTGAGAAAATTTACCTAATTTTTTAAAGAGGGGGGAAACATCCCCTACAAGTGAAAGAAGTTTAAGGAAAATCACACCGGCAGATTCAGCCTATCAGAAAACCCTAATACATAGGTTTCAAGCTCATATCTGCAAAAATCTGCAACTTTGTATTTTTTGCCAGAAGAAAAATATACGGATATAGAAGTTCGTTACGTAAGTTAATTTGTAAATTACGTCAGAACCAAATTTAGAGACAGCCATTTAGCAAAAGAAAAGTAAAATTTTTATGCAAATTTTGTTTACTTATTCAATGGCGGTGAGCCAAAATAAAAGCTGCATTAACTAAAAAACGATCAGAAATTAAATAAAAAAAACAAGTTTTTTAAACTGAAAGTAAGGAGCGACATTAAAATTTAAAACGAACAGAAATTATTCCGTATATGAAAGGTGCTGTCCCCTCCTCAACGTCTCGCACTTTACGCTAAAGTTTGACTTTCTCACAACTCTATTTTTGTTAAACAGTAAAAAACTTTAGCGTAAAGAGCGAGGCGTTGAGGAGGGGACAGCCCCTTTCCTATGCGGAATAATTTCTGTTCGTTTTAAGTTTTAACGTTGCTCCTTACTTTCAGTTTAAAAAACTTGATTTTTTATTTAATTAACACTACAGACTCGCTTTAAGATTTAATTCTCAACTAGAAATTCTCTGTTTTATAGAGAGAAATAACTGAATTTCCAGAGTGCATATTGATAGTTCTTCATTTCGAGTAATACTAGGTGAGACCAAGATTTTATCTGATAAATCAAACCATTATTTTTTATGCTGTTTAATGACTCTAAACTTAATATCTTTATGCCTACGTTTTTAAGACAATTTTAATTGTATACTGAAAGTTACTGATATCACAGCTCCTGTAAGACTATGAAAAGCGTCTTAGATTAGTTTGTTGTTGTGATGCTATGTATTTACTTTTGATTTCTAAATCAATATTTTGTTTTTTACAGTCGGCTTTTGTGTTTTCAGTAAAGCGCTAGTTTTCTGTAATTCTACAAACATAGGGAAATATCACCAGTTGATTTATTTGTATTAGTTTTATTGATATATGTTAGACAGGCTGTGAAGTAATAGTTTTTTTTCGTTTTAAGTTTCAACTTCTCTCTTTACTTTCCTCGGAAAAACTTTGTTTTTTTTTAAATTAACAGTGTCTAGGGTTAATTTAAAGCTGAAATATCGGAAGGGTAAATACCTCCCGGGAAGCTATAATGTTGGTAGACTCCAGGATGAGAATTTGAGAGAAACTTTCCACGAACAGTCGAATACTAAACTTAAGAGTTAAAAATTTGGCAATGTAGAAGATAAATGAATTAATTTTTGGGAAATAATTTGTAATGTTGCCGATGGTGTCTTATTTCGTGTCTAAGTTAGGAACGCAGCTAAGAATATTAGTGGTAAGGCTTTATGCTTAATAGAGAGGAGAAGGACTCTGAATAAGGATTATCTGAGTTATAGATCATGAAAATAAGAGGAACGTAAAGGCGAAGAAAGCATTAAAATATGAACCAAGGAGGTGAGAAGTCAAGACAATGGGTTAAATTGCCGAGGATTTGGAAGATGCAGCTAGATGGCCTACTAAAATATTTTTCCAAGCATGTTAATAATTTGAGAGGACTTATCAATCCGGACTTGTCTCTGTCAAAGATAGGAACGGGGCCACAATTAGTAATAAGGAAAGAGTTAAAGAGAGATGGACAGAATATTTTGAGAATGTGCTAAATCTGGATAAAGTTGCAGGAAAAGATATTGATAGAAATGAAAAAGGTTGCAATACCTTGGGTGTGACGGAATATTTATTTTGTGAGGAAGAATTAGCGACAGTAAAAGGATTATAAAAATATTAAGGCGTAAAGGGCTGATAGTGCGGTCAATGAGTTTCTTAAATATGGTGTCTTTGAGGTTAGAAATAAGTCACTGAAGATTGTAAATATTATTTTTGAAAAAGAGGAAGCACCTAGTGATTTTATGAAACTCTAATTAAACGCCCTCAGTTCTGATGAAAACCTAACCCCCGAGAAGAGATGGGAGACCTTTAAAACAGTGATGACAGAGACTGCTGATGAGATCCTAGGCCGAGCCAAAGTCAAACGACAGCACTGGAT
>NC_142805.1:61803175-61875770 GCF_049724085.1 Artemia sp. Qi Xiang Cuo
AACAAGGGTATATCCTCTCTCCGACTCTGTTCAATTATTGCGTCGATTGGGTGCTTGAAAATGCACTGTCGTCCTATCCAGGAGTTCAGATCGGACAGAATCTCTCACTGACTGACCTCGATTATGCGGATGATGTTGACCTCCTGTCAGACCCCGTAGAAGCTCAAAACATGCTTGACAACGTGGTGGCCTGGGCAGACCTGATCGGCTTGAAAGTCAGCACAGAGAAAACAAAATTCATGGCTATTAACCACGACACAGGACCATTCACACTAACTGTCAATCAAGTTCAGCTGGAAAAAGTCAACTGTTTCACATACTTAGGCTCCCAAATATGTATTGACGGATCCTCTGACGCTGATATCCAACAGAGTATACAGAAAGCGCAGACAGTCTTTGCCTCCCTTCGGAAACCCTTATGGAATCGCTGCGAAGTCAGTGTCCGAACGAAAGTTCGAATCTACATGGCACTAGTCCGCACCGTTCTCCTTTACGGATGCGAATCATGATCGGTAAAACTACAGCATGAGAATACGCTGAAGGTGTTTGAACATACCTGTCTGCGAAGAATTCTCAGAATACAGCTGCGTGACCGTATCTCCAGCACGGATTTACGTCGAATGTGCAATATTCAGAGAGATGTTGCGCTCACTATTAAAGAACGCTGTTTGAAATGGTTGGGCCATGTTTTACGGAAGCCGCCAGAATACTTGCCTCGCCAAATACTTCTAGTCGAGCCTATTAGCTCCTGGAAGAGACGCCAAGGAGGACAGAGGAAAAACTGGTGGAGCCTGGCCAAATCAGACCTTGAACCTATCGGGGGATTCAGAAAGTTCGGACACAGATGGTCAACTCAGTGGCTTACTTTTGCAGAGCAGCTGGCAGAAGATCGCTCAACATGGTCCAAGAAGGTCTCCAAGATCATCGATGCCGGGTGAGGTGGAAACGCCTGATTCCCGCCACAAGTAAGCAAGTAAGTAAGTAGTAATTAAACCACTATATAAGATAGGTGATAAGAGTAAGTACAGTAATTATAGTGGCATCAGCCTAGTCTCTGTAAGTAACAAATTACAGTAAGAGCAAGCTTTCCATTCTGTTGATAAAAGACTTTTAACGAGGGTCTTATCCTTGTATGGTATACCAGGAAAATACATGAAAGTGATTAGTGCTATGTAAGATAATAACACTGTTGCGGTTAAGGTACCAAATTCGGTTAGCAACTGGTTTTGTATTAAATCAGGAGTTAAGTCGGGTTATGTTCTATCCCCGTTTATATGGATTAATTAAAAAAACTTTTTCCACAAAATAAGTTTTTCAAAAAAAGGAAAGAACTCAACTAAACCAACCAATTAAAACAAAAATAGAATTAAATTATCTACAAAGCTTACAACTACCACAAATGAGCATCAGTAAATAAATGAAACCCAAAACAAACAGAAATAAAAAAAAATACAGAGTCAAACTCGAAACGAGCAGAAATTAATATGAGTAGGGTTCTAAAACCCTATGCTTTCTAAAAGCCAGAATATATTTTATATTATATTAAAAAGGGCAATAGCTGTTTTTAATATTCATCCTCAAAGACATAATTTCCAGAACTTTCAACTAAGATGAAAAAATGGCTATCTCAAAACTTTGATTGTATGTGCCCGGGGAAATGGTGAGCATCAGAGGGGGCTAGTTGCCCTCATATAATTTTTAACTATTAGAAAGGGCACTAGCTAATTCAGTACCCTGTCAAGTGACCCCTTTTTGAAGTTTCTACAACATCGCTTTCTATGAAAGCCTTATATGCCCCCAGGGCATAACTGAGAGCCCTTGCCTTGAGGGTTGTGGGGGGTTGTCATCCTCAAAGAAATAATTTCCAGAACTTTCAACTACGTTGAAAAAAATGGCTATATCAATATTTTGATTGTATTTTTTTGGAAAATGGTGGGCGTGAGAGGGGTTTAGTTGCCCTCCAATCATTTTCAAATATTAAAAAGGGCACTAGCCATTTCAATTTCCAATCAAATAACGCCTTTTTGAAGTTTATACGACAACGCTTTCTATAAGAGCCTTATATGCCCTCAGGGCATAAATTACAACCCTTACCCTGAGAGCAATGGGGGCGGTTGTCATCCTTAAAGACCTAATTTCCAAAACTTTCAACTACGTTGAACAAAATGACTATCTAAAAGTTTTGATTGGATGGGAGTGGGGAAAAGGTGGACGTGAGAGAGGGGTTAGTTGCCCTTCAATCACTCTCGACTATTAAAAAGTGCACTAGCCCTTTGAATTTCCAGTCGAATGAGCCCTTTTTCAAATTTATACGACAAAGCTTTCAATAAAACCTTATATGCCCCCAGGGCATAAATTATAACCCTTCCCTGAAGACTGTGGGAGAGTGTCCTGCTCAAAGATATAATTTCCAGAACTTTCAACTGCGCTGAACAAAATGGGTATCTAAAAATTTTGATTGGGGAAATGTATTTGGGGAAATGGTGGGCGTGGAAGGGATGTTAGTTGCCTTCCAGTCATTTTTGACTATTAAAAAGGGCACTAGCCATTCCAGTTTCAAATTGAATGAACCGTTTTCGAAGTTTCTACGACAACTCTTTCGATACGAAGTGCCCTGGTCAAAACCGAAAAAAAAATACATTGTGCCAACATCGTTCTTGACTTAGGCAGCGTTCTTTCATTGTCTATGATTTTAATTTCTGTTTATCTTGGGTTTCATTTATTTATTGACAATGATTTGTGGTAGTTGTATGCTTGGTAGATTATTTGATTCTATTTTTGTTCATTTTTGGTTTAATGGAGTTGTTTACTTTTTTTTCGAAGAACTCATTATGTGGAAAAAGCTTTTTTTAATTAATTTCTGTAAGTTTTATATTGATATAGTCTCTTTTAGCGAAAAAGAATGAGCGTCTTCTAAAGTTAAACAACAATCCCTTTTCATAAAAACCTTAAATACCGCCTGGGCATAACTTACAACCCTTGCCCCTAATCTCTGGGGTTTGTTTCAACCATAAAAGCCTTGTTATATGATATTTAGATTATTTTGAATAGAATGGGGTATCTCAAAATTTCTATTAGATTCATTTATGGACAATACGACGTGTTTGTGTGGGGGGAAGGGAGGTAGTCCTACTCATTAACATGAGTAGGGCTGACAACCCCCATGCCTTCTCAAGACCAGAACATAATTTGCGCTTTACTAAAAACAAAATACCTTTCAAATATTTTCACTTTGGTTTTACTTGTTTGAAATGATTTTACTGGAATGGAAAATTACTCAACGAAGCCTATACCTGAAAGGGAACCCATAAAAGAGCCTATTCGAGGAGCAATCGACCTGTGTAAACTAAGGGATCATTCTCCTTTGCCAGAAAGGACAACGAAAGTAGCAACAAAGCGGAATAATTCTTTGTTTTAAATGGATTATTCTTTGTACACTATTCAGACTGAAATTAAACGCTGAACTATCAATTTTGTACAGTCTTAATTATGTATTAATCTCTCATTTAAAACATTTGAGAGAATAGGAGGGCTGAATCCATTTTTTGCACTTTCTTAAGGCTTGACAAAGGGTCTTTTCGTGATAGAAAAAGCCAAAATCCTTCTAATTCTGCTCTGAATTAAAAAAAATTTTTATTACTGGAAAATTTAGTAGTGAAATGCGTAGTTTATTTAAGGGATTAGCTTGAGATTTTGCATTCCAAAAAACTTTCAAATTTTCACTCCAAATGTTATCCATATACTGATAATAAATATGGAAAGAGCGAAAAATCGTTATGAATATTTCTCGGAAAAGGCCCTAAAATAAAGTACAAAAAGTATTATAATTTAAATAAAAAGTATGCAAAAATTTCTGGAAAATATTTAGGATTTTCAGGCCTCAGTTCGATTAGGATTTCAGCTTCCAGGTCTTGGGAGCACTTGCATCTGTACAGTGTTTTTAAAGAGCCTCGGGAATAAAAACTTGACGAAACTTAATTGAGTCCTCTTTACGAAAAGAAAAAAATTCTGGAAAGTTAAAAAACAGAAAGACATGAAAAGAAGATTATTACTGTTGCACAGATTTTGTTCCCCAAATTGAACCCCAGAATTTGTTCAGTCTCAAATAGTCTTGAAGCTTACAGTGGATATGGACAGAGCCAGGTAGACCCTAATAAAGACACAACATTTGGAAGTTGGTTGTATCAACATTAAGCACCTAAAAATGGCAAAAAACAAAAAAAAAACTTTTTAGCTGCTTTAAACTTACAGGGATTGTAGACAGGTCCAATGTAGACCCCTTTTAATCAGTATATAAAGATAAAGAAAGTATTATAAAACAATTTGGTTACATCAGTTTGGGACACGTGAATTTCTAAAAACCTTAAATTCTCCTCTTTTTGGCTTGAAACTTAAAGGGCGTGAGAAAAAGATGAAGGGAGATAAATAAAAATTGACAATATTTCAAAAAATCAGGCCGTATTGATCTATAACGCCAGAAGAAAGCACATATCTTTTTCGGCAAATTTTCACCATGAAGAATCTTGTGATACAATTTCACCACGAGGAATTTATCCCACTGATAATCCCCCCTCCCACGGAAAAATGTTCCAGATAATTCTAAACAAGCTGAGAATTTCCCCGGAAAATATCCCCAGAACACCTCCATATGTAAAATTGGGTCGGCAAGGAGAAAGTAAGACACATAAAGGAATTTAATCTTGGAACATATAGATTTTTTTTTAATTTTACACCATGGTTATTACTCTCATTGTTTTAATCAAATACATTGTCGGTTCTAGGCATTGGTAGAAGGGGGGCAGTACTTAAATTCTATATTTTTATGATATTATGGTGTACCCCTCCACCCCTTGATTATAAGGCCAAAAATCGTTACTTATTAAAGACTAAACCAAATTTTTAACCCGAAAAATCAAATTACTTATAATTTATAAGTAATTGCCGCATTTGTTTTAGATAAAGCCATCCTTTGTTGATTTTTTAGAAGGACACTAGCCCATTGAATTTCCAATCGAATGAGCCCTTTTTGAAGTTTCTGCGACAGCACTTTCTATATAAACCTTATATGCCACCAGGGCATAACTTACAACCCTTACCCTGAGGTCTGCGGGGGGTTGTCATTCTCAAAGACCTACTTTTCAGAGCTTTCAACTACGTTGAACGAAATGGCTATCTCAAAGCTTTGATAACATGTGTTTGGGGAAATGGTGGGCATGAGAGGGGGGTTAGTTGCCCTCCAATCACTTTCAACTATTAAAAAGGGAACTAGCCCTTTCAATTTCCAATTTAATGAGCCCTTTTTGAATTTTATGACAACGCTTTCTGTAACTTGGAAAAGGGTTCTTAGAAAAGGGCTCATTCTATTGGAAAATGGAAGGGCTTGTGCCCTTTGTACTAGTCGAAAACTATTGCAACGCAACTAACACCCCTTCTGAGCCTATCATTTCAAAATACACATCCAATCAAAATTTCGATACAGCCATTGTATTTAACATAGTTGAAGGATCTAGAAATTAAGTCATTGAAGAGGACACTCCTCCTACAGTCCTCAGGCCAAAGGTTGAAATTTTCGCCCTGGGGGCATATAAGGATTTTATTGAAAGCGTTGTCGAAAAAACTTCAAAAAGGGCTCATTCAACTGGAAGTTCAAAGGGTGAGTGCCTCTTTTAACAGTCACAAGTGATTGGAGGGAAACTAAGCCCCCTCTCATGCCCAAAATTTTCTCAAACACACCCAATCATAATTTTGAGATAGCCATTTTGTCCAAAGTAGTTGAAAGCTCTGGATATTAGGTCTTTGAGGATGAAAATTCCCCAACAACCCTCAGGGCAATGGTTTTAAGTTATTCCCTGGGGGAATATAAGGTTCTTACAGAAAGCGTTGTCATAAAAACCTCAAAACAGGGCTTATTCAATTGAAAATTGAAAGGCCTAGTGCCTTTTTAATAGTTGAAAGTGATTGGAGGGCAACTGAGCCCCCTCTCTCGCCCACCATACCGCCAAACACATGCAATTAACATTTTGAGAAACCCATTTTGTTCAACGCAGTTAAAAGTTCTGGAAATTAGGTCTTTGAGGATCATAGCCCCCTCAGAGCCCTCAGGGCAAGGGTTGTACGCTATGCCCAGGGGGCGTATAAGGTTTTTATTTAAACCATTGTCGTAGAAACTATAAAAGGGGCTGATTTGATTGGAAATTGAAAGGGGCTAGTACATTTTTTAATAGTCAAAACTGATTGTAGGATAGCTAACCCCCTCTCACATCCAATCAAAATTTTGAAATAGCCATTGTTTTTGATTTAGTAGAAAGTTCTGGGAAATTAGGTGTTTGAGGATGACAAACCCCCCTCACACCCCTCAGGGAAAGAGTTGTAAATTATTCCCTTGGGGCATATAAGGTTTTTATAGAAAGCGGGGTCGTATAAACTTCAAAAAGGGCTAATTCTATTAGAAATTGAAAGGGCTAGTGCCCTTTTTAGTAGTCGAAAGTAATTGGAGGGCAACTAACCTCTCCCACCCACCAATTCCCCAAAAACATGCAATAAAAATTTTGAGATATCCGTTTTGTTCAATGCAATTGATTATTTTGGAAATTAGGTCTCTTAGGATGATAGCCCCCACCCCTCATCCCTCAGGGCAAGGAGTGTAAGATATGCCCTGGGGGCATATAAGGTTTTTATAGAAAGTATTGTCGCAGAAACTTCAGAAAGGGCTCATTTGACTGGAAATTGAAAGGGCGAGTACCCTTTTTAATAATAGAAAGTGATTTGAGGGTAACTAACCCACCTCTAACGCCCACAATTTTAATTACTCCGATGTGTTGGACCTCACGCCCAAACACATCCAATTAAAATTTTGTGATAGCCATTTCTTCAACGAAATTGAGAGTTCAAGAAATTAGGTCTTTAGGGATGACAACCCCCACAGCCCTCAGGGTATATGAGGTTTTTGTGCCATGGGGGTATATAAGGTTTTTACAGAAAGCGGTGTTGTAAAAACTTCAAAAAGGGCTCATTCGATTGGAAAATGAGAGAACTAGTGCTCTTTTTAATAGTCAAAAGTGATTGAAGCGCAAGTGATTTTTATAGAAAGCGTTGTCGTATAAACTTCAAAGAGGGCTCCTTCAATTGAGAATTGAGAAAGCTAGTGCCCTTATTAATAGTCAAAAGCAATTGGAGGGAGAATGCCCCCCTACGCCCATCATTTCCCCAAGCACTTCCGATCAATATTTTGATATAACCATTTTTTCAAGGTAGTTGAAGGGTCCACCCTATTCATATTAATTTCTGCTCGATTTGAGTTTGACTTTGTTATTTATTTAAATTTTTGTTTGTTTTGGGTTTATTTATTTATTGATACTGATTTGTGGTAGTTGTACACTTGGTAGATTATTTGATTCTATTTTTATTCATTTTTGGTTTAATGGAGTTCTTTACTTTTTTTTTGAAAAACTTATTTTGTGGAAATTTTTTTTTTAATTAATCATTAGTAAAGACGGGGGGAGCATTGAAGAGGTTAAAAGTAGAAAAGCCAAAGTCCAGGGTGTTTTTTCACAGTTGAAAAAAGTTTTTGAAGAATAGTTAGATAAGTTTGCGAATAAAAATTAGAATAGAGGAAGCTACAGCAATGGCAGAGGTCAAATCTGATTCTGAAGCATGGGCGCTTTACAAAACTGACCAGGATTTGCTAGATATTTTCAAGAGAAATTGCCTACGGATTGTTTTGGGTACCCGTCTGACTAACCTTATTTAAAACAGTAGACTGTACGAAAAGTGTAGTTTAATCCCGTATTCTAGGGCTATAATGAGAGAAAAGATGAGATGGTTAGGGCAATTTCTGCAGATGAAGGACAACAAATTGCCGAAGGTTGTCCTTTCCAGCTAACAGTCTTGGTTTAAACGGAAAGCAGATCGTCCGTGGCGGGAGTGGGAAGAAATTTTTATGGGAAATGGAAACTCCCTTGGAGGGTGTAAAGAGGGAGGCTTTGAATAGATTGGGATGGAGGAGGAGCGTGCGTGGCTTTGTTATCCTCTGGCAGCTTGGTGTTGCTGTGATTTTGTAGCAATAGTAGTACTTATAGTAGTAGTAGTAGTACTAGTAGTAGTAATAGTAGTAGTATTGGTAGTAGTAGTAGTAGTAGTAGTAGTAGTAGTAGTAGTAGTAGTAGTAGTAGTAGTAGCAGTAGTAGTAGTAATAATGTCTGAACACTTAACTAAAAAAAAGTACCTGGGAATCACGAATACGTCGATTGCGTATCATTGGTCAAATCTACGACTTAAATTCCGAGTAAATATTTTATTCCGAGTGCTTCTATTTGCGAGTACTTCTCTATTGTTTGAAGGATACAACAAGTTTTGAAGATGTCAAATCTGTGAATAACACTCCTAAAGTCAGATACAAACAAACATACCTGGCTCACGACCTTAAATTTGACGATAAACGGTGGTTTAATGCCCTAGAAGAATCAGCACTGTCCAAAATGCCTTTCGTAATGTGAATACTCTTGCACGGATTCTTGTCTTTAGAAATCCTGCATATCCGAAAGGTCTTTGGGAAAGATTCAGATGTCAGTTGGAAGATGATTTTATTCAGCAGGCACGACGAATTAATTTATCTGAAGATACATCAATTAAGAGTGCTTGCCGTGTTATTGTATTAATTAAAAAACGTTTTTCACAAAATAGGTTTTTCAAAAAAAGTAAAGAACTCCATTAAGCCAAAAACGAACACAAATAGAATCAAATATTCTACCAAGCATGCAAGTATCACAAATCAATAAATAAATGAAACCCAAAAGGAACAGAAATTAAAATAAATAAGAGTCAAGCTCAAAACGAGCGGATATTAATATGAATAGGGTTCAAAACCCCTATGCTCTCTAAAAACCAAAATATAATTTGTACTTTACTGAAAAAATTCAAATTAATTTACTGAAAAAAATGTGCATTGTCAATTTAATATACATATGCTGGTATTTATTTTTTAACATATTTAAATTTTTGATTTCTTAAAGTTATAAAAGTGAAAACATTTAACAAAAATTTCAGTAAAGTGCAAATTATATTCTGGCTTTTAGAAAGCATAGGGGTTTTGAACCCTAAATTTGGAAAAAGTTTTTTTGATTAATTTCTGTTCGTTTTATATTGACATAGTCTTTTTCAAGGAAAAAGAAAATGATAGTTTGAATATTTCCGGCATTCCTTTAAGAATTTATAGTTTCACCTGGTATTTATATGCTGGAGAAACTTTTTAAGCAGTTTTAACAACATAAACTCTTTTGAAAATCATGACACAAATGGCAGTGTTTAATTTAATCATATAATCTTCTAGTTGACCTGATAAATAAAAGTTTATACCATTCCCAAAAATATATTTATGCTCTTTCACAGGCTGGACACACTTAACACTCTTTTGATTTAGTAAAAGTTTAAGACCAGAAGTAGTAATAGAACTAACCACTAAATTTGAACTTAATACCCTCAATCGTTTTGGTATATTGCTGGGATGCCTTACTGACAACCAGAATACAAACAGTACGTTTTGATTTAATTTTAAAGCAACATTTTGTTTTTAAGCATAATGGGCAAATTACATAGTAGTGGGGGGTTGACCTACCCAATCATAAGCAGTGGAATAGCGCTGCCTAAGTAAAGAACGATGTTGGAACAATGTATTATTTTAGTTTATCTTTTAGATCACGGCACTTCGTATCGAAGGAGTTGTCGTAGAGACTTCAAAAAGGGCTCATTCAATTGGAAATTGGAAGGGCTTGTGCCCTTTTTAATAGTCGAAAACGATTGGAAGGCAACTAACACCCTTTCCACGCCCACCATTTCCCCAAACACATCAAATCCAAACTTTGAGATAGCCATTTTGTTCAGCGTAGTTGAAAGATTTTGAAATTAAGTCTTTGAGAATGGCAATCCCCCCCCCAGAGCCCTCAGGGCAAGGGTTGTAAGTTATGCCCTGGTGGCATATATGGTTTTTATAGAAAGTGCTGTCGTAGAAACTTCAAAACAGGCTGATTCGACTGGAAATTCAAATGGTTAGTGTCCTTTTTAATACTTGAAAGTGATTGGAGAGCAACTAACCCCCCTCTCACGCCCACCATTTCCCCAAACACATGCAATCAAAATTTTGAGATAGCTATTTTGTGGAACTTAGTTGACATTTCTGGAAATTAGGTCTTTGAGGATAACAACCCACCCCACAGCCCTCAGGGTAAGCGATGTAAGTTATGCCCTAGGGACATATAAGGTTTTTATAGAGAATGTTGTCGTAGAAAGTTAAAAAAGGGCTCATTCGATTGGAAATTGAAAGGGCTATCGCCCTTTTTAATAGTAGAAAGTGATTAGAGGGCAACTAACCTCATTCTCACACCCACCATTTCCCCAAACACATCCAATCAAAATTTTGAGATAACCATTTTTTTCAACCTAGTTGAAAGTTCTAGAAATTAGGTCTTTGAAATTGACAAACCCCCACAGCTCTCAGGGTAAGGGTTGTAAGTTATGCCCTGGGTGCATGTAAGGTTTTTATAGAAAGCGCTGTCGTAGAAACTTCAAAAGGTCTCATTTGATTGGAAATTGGAAGGACTAGTGCCCTTTAGTTATGTCTTCAAGTATGACAAGCCCCTCACACCCCTCAGGGCAAGGGTTGTAATTTATGCCCTGGGGGCATATAATATTTTTTATAGAAAGCATTGCCATAGAAACTTCAAATATGGATCATTCAATTGAAAATTGAAAGGACTAGTGCCCTTCTTAATAGTCAAAAGTGATTAGAGGGCAAGTAACCCCCCTCTCACGCCCCCCTTTCCCCCAAACACATCCAACCAAAATTTGATATAGACATTTTGTTTAACGTAGTTAAAATTTCTGGAAATTAGGTCTTTGAGGATGACACCCCCCCCCCCACATCCCTCAGGGTAAGGGTTGCCAGTTATTCCCTGGGGCAAATAAGGTTTTTATAGAAAGGGTTGTCGTGGAATGTTCAAAAAGGGCTCATTCGACTGGAAATTGAAAGGGCTACTGCCTTTTTAAATAGTAGAAAGTGATTGGAGGGTAACTAACCACCCTCTCATGCCCACCCTTTCCCCGAACACATTAAGTCAAAACTCTGAGATAGCTATTTTTTCAACTTAGTTGAAAGGTCTGGAAATTATAGCTTTGAGGATGACAACCCCCCCCCCCCCACAACCCCTAGGGCAAAGGTTGTAAGTTATGTTCTGGGGTCATATAAGGTTTTTATAGAAAATGTTGTCGTAGAAACTTCAAAAAGGGCTCATTCAATTGGGAATTGAGAGGGCTAGTGCCCTTATTAATAGTCAAAAGCGATCGGAGGATGAATCATTTTCCCACACACGTCCGATAAACATTTTGATATGGCCATTTTGTTGGACGTAATTGAAGGATATGGAAATTATGTTTTTGAGTATGAAACCAAAGTCCCCCCCCCCACAGCCCTCAGGGCTATGGTTGTCAGTTATGCTCTGGGAGCATATACTTTTTTTTTACAGAAAGTGTTGTCGTAAAAACTTCAGAAAGGGCTCTTTTCATTATATATTGAGAGGGTTATTGCCCTTTTTAATAGTTGAAAGTAATCGGAGGGAGAATCCCCCCCCCCCCACGTCCATCATTTCCCAAAACATTTTTGATCAAAATTTTGATATTCCCGTTTTTTTTCAGTGTAGCCTAGTTGAAAGGTCTGGAAATTTTGTCTCTGAGGGTGAAAACCCTCCCCCCTTAGCCCCCAGAACAAGGGTCTTAAATTATGCCTTAGGGGTATATAAGGTTTATTATAGAAAGTTTTGGTGCAGAAGCTTCAAAAAGGGCTCATTCAATTGGAAATTGAAAGGACTAGTGACTTTTTAATAGTCGAAAGTGATCAGAGGGCAAATGCCCCTCCCCCAACACCCATCATTTCCCCAAACACTACCAATCAAAGTTTTGAGAAAGTTTTGAGCCATTTTTTTCAGCATATCAGAAAGGTCTGTAAATTATGTCTTTGAGGATAACAAATTCCCCCAGCCCTCAGGGTAAGGCTTTTAAGTTATGCCCTGGGGACATATAAGGTTTTATAGAAAGAGTGGCCATATAAACTTCGGAGGGGGCTCATTAGATTGGTAATCAGACCTCTAGTGCTCTTTTTAAGAAGCAAAGTGATCGGAGGGTAGTTACCCCCGCCAGACACACGCACGTCGTTTTGTCCCGAAATGCATCTCACAGAAATTTTGAGATAGCCATTTTATTCAAAATAGTCTAAATATCATATAACAAGCCCTGGGGGTTATTTCAGCCCCTATTGGGGTTGAAACAAACCCTAGCGATTAGGGCAGGGGGTGTAAGTTATGCTCAGGGGGTATTTCAGTTTTTTATGGAAGGAATGGTTGTTTAACTTTAGAAGAGGCTCAGCCTTTCTCCCTGTAAAAGACTACGTCAATAAAAAACGAACAGAAATTCATTAAAAAACTTTTTCTACAAAATAAGTTTTTTTAAAAAAGTAAAGAACCGCGTTAAATAGAATTAAATAATCTACCAAGCATACCACTATCACAAATCAGTATCAATAAATAAATGAAACCCAAAACAAACAGAAATTAAAATAAATAACGGAGTCAAACTACAAAACGAGCAGAAATTAATGTGAGTAGGGTTCTAAAACCCATGATTTCTAAAAGCCAGAATATAATTTGTACTTTACTGAAAAAATCCTTTTAATTGTTTTCACTTTTATAACTTTAGGAAATCAAAATTTAATTGAGATTTTAAGAAATAAATTTCAGCATATGCATATTAAACTGAAAACTAGTCCCCTCAATTTCTAATCGAATGAGCCCTTTTTGAAGTTTCTACGACAACACTTTCTATAAAATTCTTATATACCCCAGGGGCAAAACTTACAACCCTTGTCCTGAGGCCTATGGAGAAGGGGTGGTTCGTTCTCAGATACATAATTTCCAGACCTTTGAATTGCGTTGAACAAAATGACCATATCAAAATGTTGATCAAAAGTGTCTGGGGATATTAGTGGCGTGGAGAGGGCGACTCTCCTTCTGATTACTTTATATTATTAAAGGGCAATAGCCCCGTCAAGTTCCAATCAAATGGGCTCTTTTTGAGGTTTTAACGATAACGCTTTCTATAGAAACCTTTTACACCCCCTGAGCATAAGTTACAGCCTTTTCCCTCAGGGCTGTGGGGGGGGGGGGGTGTCAAACTCAAAGATATAATTTCTGGACCCTTCACCTACGTTCAGCATAATGTCTGTATCAAAATATTGATCGGAAATGTTTGGATAAATGATGGGCGTGGGGGGAGGGGGCATTTTCCCTCAGATCGCTTTTGACTATTAATAAGGGCACTAGCACTCTCAGTTCCCGATTGAATGAACCCTTTGTGAAGCTTGTACGACAACGCTTTCTATAAAAACCTTATACACCCCCAGGGCATAAGTTACAGCCTTTTCCCTGAGGGCTCTGGGGGGGGGGGGTTGTTGTACTCAAAGACATAATTTCTGAACCCTTTGACTACGTTCAACATAATTTTTATATCAAAGTGTTGATCTGAAGCGTTTGGAGAAATGATGGACATGGGGGGGGGGCATTTGCCCTCTGATCACTTTTGACCATTAATAAGGACACTAGAATTCTCAGTTCTCGATTGAATGAACCCTTTGTGAAGCTTGTACGACAACACTTTCTGAAAACTAAGTTCCTAGCAGTATTTGCCATCCCAAAGAAATTTTCTCGCGGGGCTGATGATAACCTGCCTTGGATTTTCCACCTCTTTGCTGGTAGATATGGGAATGTAACATTTTAGCTGAATAGTGAAATAATTTAATTAATTCCTGCTCCCCCATACCTCTTTCAACATTTATCTGAAGCCTCATGAAGAGTAAGAAATTTGTCCATTAAAATTTACTTTTTTAGGAATCTACCCTACCCCACCTAAGCAATGAATCACCCCCCCCCCCCTCATTATAGCTGATACGCAATTATAAATCACCAAACGTAGCCTATTTTCATTACAAATAAAGCGAATCAACTTGGTTGAATCCGGTACTGATACCCTGTAGCATTACTTCTTTTGCAACTGGGGAGCCTAAAATATAGTTATTGATACTTTTAAATCAATTAACTTCTCAGAATTCTAAATTGGTTGCAATTTCGTCCTCTTCGGGGAAAAGTCGTAGTTTGATGCCCCAAAATATCGAGGAAACAATACTTTCCCCTGGCCCTATCTGCATGGTCACTTAAAAAAGAGCTTTAAATTTACGTTTGAATGAGCTCCCTCCCGATTAGCTTGGACCTTTGGTTTGATACAGTCACCCTTGTGAAAACAAAATAAATAAACATGCATCGACGATGTTTCTTCTGAAAAAAGAGAAGCGAATTTTAACATTTTAAAAATTGGAGCTTGAAACCTCTATGGTAAGGTTCTCTGATTTGATGTATCTAATAAAGGGATTTTCAATAAGATCGATTGCTTTTTGGGGGGTGTTTCCCCTCTTTTCAAAAATCAGGCAAATGTTCTGAGATTTTTTGTTTTGGGTGGGTAACAATAAACTAAAAGAATTTTATATATTTAGAGGCAGCATAAAAAGCCAATACTGCCGGTGTAGCAATTGTCATGAGAATTCCATTTTAGTTTTGGTGAATATTCGTCCAAGTCAATTTTTACTTCCAGTTTTTTTTTTATACAGTTATTTTTTTATTTGATAAGATTCTCGTGTGACGAAATTTTTTTTGGAACCTGTTCATGTTATTTAGTTCAATGGCAGCTGGATAGTAATTATAAATTTTATTTTTCTTTCGCTATTGTATTTTTTTTTTTTTTTTAATGTCTGAATATATAAGGGATTTAATTTCAAGGGAAGGAGAATTGTCATGTTATCAAAGAGTTAAATTTTACATGGCCGTCACAAAATCAAAACGTGGTATCTATGCAGGTAGGATGTTTTTGAGTATCTCTACTCCTTCTGTAAACTATTCTAAAGCGTAGGAAATTGCATAAAGACAAGTCTACATGTGTTAAAATCTACGGAAGCAATACATTTTTCTGCAATTTTGGTTTGAGTTTGATTTTCTTTTAACATTAAATGCATAATAATCAAATATATTATTGGCTAAATAAATTGATCCCTTTGCCAGAAATCCTTGTTGTTTAAAATTTACTGTATTTTGTTTCATTTTGCATGGAATTTAATTGCTCATTTTATTTGAGAGTTATTTAAAAATAAAATTATTCATACGAAACAGATTTCCTGAAATATATTCCCTATCATCCAGCCACCACTGATATATTGGTGTTTGCCCCCCCCCCCTGGAAAATTTTCTGGCGGCGTACTTGCTGTACATAAAACAAAATCATATTCAATCCTTTTTATGCAAGCCTCTTCAAGCTTTTGTGCTCTGAAAATTGAAAGGTGTCGTAAAACATGTCAATGAAATATGTAAAATACCTGTGAAATAGGTAAAATACCGGTAAAATAGGTAAAATACGTAAAATAGGTAAAATATCTATTTTATGGGGGTCCGAAACATTACGGTAAAATACGTGAAATACCCAGTTTTACCGTGACCAATTTCACCAGTTACAACGCTACTCCTATATACCCTAGTATCTTGTAATGATCCTGTCAGTCTTCGGTTTACTATAACTTAATCAACAAGGTTTGCTGTCTTACCATCACGTAAATACCACTGTCAACCTATGGGCCATTTTTTGACCAAACACCGTATTGGTTATAACTAGATTTTTGTACCTAAAAAATTGCAAAAGTCTATTGCCATTGCTGTTTTCTTTTCCTACACGAAATTCACCTAGACTAGGATATCATCTATCCCTATTTCTACCGACCTGGGCGTTAAAATATCGTAGTAAAAACACCATATTTCTACCTAGGACCCTGTCCTGTCTATTTGCTCTTGTAACTGTAAGTAAAATTCATCTGAGTCACTAGTATCTCCGTCAGTCGGTTCGACAGGGGGATATACTACAATAACTGATACCCTGAGCTTCTTAGTTATAAAATGAGCAATTACCATTATATTATTAAAACCTTCCCAGCCTAAACAAAACTTAGTAGCTTCCTTACTCATCATGAGCGTTACTCCTTGTCTATGTACCCCATACCTCCTGCCTGAGTAAACAATTTCTGTATAACCTAATTTCATGCTTCCTACCCCTGGCATATGGGTTTCTGAAACTCCTAATAAGTCCAGTTCGAATTGTCTGAATTCGTCAGTCAAAATGTCGATACGATAGTCATTTTTTAACGTCGTAACATTCGAAGTTCCAATTTTCAATGTTCTTTAAATCATTGAAATTATTTTGGCCTCAGGAAAAGCAAAGATCCCGGATACCAGTGCCGGACGGAGATCAACATATCTTTTCAAGTCTAAACCGAAGCGCTTAAGCCAGCTTAGAACCGGACAGCAAAAAGTCCCTGGGGCCTCCAGTATAAATGGAGGCTTTGCGCAACCCTCGGCCCATCTTGGTCACAACATGGTTTTCAGCACTTGGCGCGGCCTTTCTATCAATAAAAGTTGAAATCCTGCACAGAAAGTCCCAAGGTTATTACCTCCGACTCATTATATATTCATGTCTACAAATATTATGCTACTACGGAGAGGCACCCCATAGTAGATAAATTACTTAGGAAGAGGTTATTCAGCCCAAAAAACTCGTCAAAAAAGACCAAACCCAGAATAATTATCCATTAATCAGAATCCAGTGCTAATGCTGCATCGTTTAGTAGGCTATAATTTTCTAGAGGGCAACACTCCTCAAGTGGGAATAAAGTTGACCACAAGGTCCCCAAACTTGCTAGTACCCCGAAAGGGTCGAGGCAGCGCTTTGCAGAGGCCGTTGTCCATAGATCTGGATCTTACGCCCTGTCGCAGTTGTCCTCCTATAGAGGATCCTCACACGATAATGTTCTGCGTCACCATGCAATTTAACCCATTACTGGAAGAAGGTTTGTAACTCATGAGACGTGAGGACACGCCGGTGGGCCCTGTTGAGTGTTGATTTGAGGGGCCTTCTTCCTCCTCCACCCGTGCCTCCTCTGAGGGTACCTTACGTATCCGTAGGGCGTTCCCCTATCGCCACCTGGGGACACGCTGAGTGGCATGGGGGAGGCCCCTAAAGAGTAATAGACTAAGAAAGCTTCTTCTTTTTTTCTGTTTTTTACTACTCTGAGCAGTAATTTTATTATATCCAATTTAGTAAATTTTCGAGATACCATTTTCGCAGCTTCTTTTTAAGCGGTGTTAATTAATATTACCTGATCTTTTTTTTCAGAACAGGCTTCTTATTACCATTAATTGCAATGCAATTACGACGCCTGAGGTTGTAAAATTTGAAGAGTATTATCAGCGTAAAAAGATGGCCTGCCAACATAAAGCTGAATAAGATAAAGTGGGTAAGATGTGTAGTGACTTGGATGGCGTTGTTGCAAATAACGTGACTTGAAACGAAGTCCTGTATCACGTCACGATGACGGTAAATGTGATCAATAGTCTGAATCTCAAACCTTCATGCGACCTGATACCGTTACCGTAAAGATGAATATATACAAGCCTTCACTTTCTTCCTTGAAAGAAGCAGAATGGCTAGGGATTGCTTAACAGGTCAAAAAATAAAATAAGAAAGTAGGATCAAACTACATTTAGGAAAGCTTATTGCTTGATTAATGACCAGTTTACCAAGTACCTTAAACCATTCTTTGACCATATAACCATTCTTTGACCAAATATCGGAAATATCTTCCTCAACCATTCAAAGTACTCACGTTTCAAAGCAATAATTAGCCACTATTAATATTCTGGCTTCCAATATCCTAATCTTAGTTTGAATTAAAAAACAAATGATAGTAAGGAGCAATACCAAAATCCAAAACAAACAGAAAACATTCCTTCTATGATGGGGTTAGCCCCCTCCTCGACCCTCACTCTCTACACTAAAAGGGGCGTTTTTTTACTCATCAATGTGCTAAGATCTTACATCTTTTGTCAGAAAACGCTTAAAAGTGAAATCTTTGAACAAAGATCTTACATCTTTGGTCGTTTTTGTGCAAACGTTTTTCATCATTCTGCTCTGATCAGCGGTTTGAGAACAATGATGAGCAGATCATGAAAGTTCTCTCACCATTGTTATATATGGCTAAACAATGGCTATCTTCACACTTTTTTCTATCATCAGTGAGCTGTGTGATCTTAGAACAAAGATGAGTTAAACAACGATAATCTTTGCAGAAAGATGTAAGATCTTAGTGCTAAAAAACGGGCCTAAAGTCTTAGAGTCCTTTAAAAGTAGTTTTCATTCAAATTCAACGGCTCTTGCGTCTGAGCAGTCTTTCTTAAAAATTGTTGACAAAAGGTCAAACTTTTGCGTAAAGTGCGAAGGCTGATGAAGTGGCAACCCCCCCCCTCCCAAACGGGGAACAATCTTCGTCCGTTCAACATTCAATGCTGCTAAATACTCTCAGTCAAAAAAAAAAAAAAAAAATTCTATTTAATATCTGACCGGTTTCCAAATCACACCAGGAAATCTCCTTCCCTGCCCTTTATGCGGAATTTTCCCTGGAAAATTTCCACTCCATGGAAAATTTTCTCGTAGAACCCCCCCCCCCCCAAACACAACTGTATATTTCCCGATAACAGACACTTGGCTATACATGAACAATAAGTAAATTCCGTAACTTTCAGCCCTTTCCCCAGGGCCTACAAAGGTCACGTCACCCCGAATGCATAGTTATTGGATCTTTCCACTATGCTAAATCCAATGGCTTTCTGAAAATTTTGATCGGATGTATTTGCAGAAAAAGGGCGTGAGAAAGGGGCTAATCACCCTCAAATCTTTTCAGTCATTTAAAAAGAGCACTATAAATTTTTAGTTTCGTTCAAATGAGCGCTCTCCCGATCTTCTAGGACAATTGATTCTATGGAATCCTCCCTGAAAAAGAAGTGTATCCGTGATCTTTCTTCTAGCAAAAAATACAAAATTCCACATTTCTGTAGATAGAATCTTGAAACCTTTACTGTATGGCTCTCTTATATGTTGAATCTGATGGTGTGATCTTAAAATAGATCCATTGTTTTTTTGGGGGGTGTTTTCACCCTTTTTCTAAAATCGGGCAAATTTTCAGGTTCGCAGCTTAAGACGGTTAACATTAGACTTGATGAATTTTATATGTTTCGAATCAGTATAAAAAGTATATAATCATTTCTCAATCCTTTTTTAAATAATCCTCTTTTTTCAGCATCAGTATATAAATCCTTCTGATTTAGCCAATCTATTTTGATGAAAGTTCGGTTTTGTAGAGTTTTGGTTACTTTTGGGCCGAATAACTCCTAACATACAGTTTTTTACCCTGAACTGTTTGAAATTGGACTTGCTGTTCTTTCAGTCTATTTCAACTGCGAAACAATGACTGACACTTTGGCTATTTTAGTCTCTTCACTGTTGTAACTACTAATGCCCTCCATTTGATCCACATTAGATCCATTTTTATCCTCATTGATATGTCAATGAATAACGCATAGTAAAAGTTTAGAACAACAAATTTAATCGGCGCTGGTGCATTATAACTAAACCATCGCTATAGATTGCACAAGGAATGCACACACGAAACCCGTCAAACGGCAATATGATATATAAACTGACATAGCGTGGTTTCTGATTGAGTGTGTAAAAAATTGAGCATCCTGTGCTAGGATGGGAGGCTGGGGAAGTGGAGGGGGGGGGATATGTTGTGCAACATTACCGGTAAAGCTTGCTGAAAAAAAACCGAATGTATATGCAATTCACCTTAGCCCACGCAAAAGCTTTTTTAAACTATACTAATGTCACCTGCAGAAACTCATTACTGATAATTTTAGTAAAAGCTTGATCACCAGTACTTAATTTTGTGTTTATTTAATTTGCGTTTATTGTTTATTATGTATTGTGTTATGTTTTGAAACTACCCTAGTAGCATCTTCGGAAAATGGTAACTTTTCTTCTGTAGCGCTTGAATAAAATTCTTGCCCCCTTCCTCAATAAAAATGCTGGCCCTGCGCCCCTGCCAATTAAACTATAGCTACCTGAAGGGGAATAAAGAACAGAGGAAAAGAAATTATGAACACAGAAAAAGGCAAAAAGGAGGAGAAGTGGACGTAGGAAAGTAGGGTGTGGGAGGTTAAGTAAAAGAAAAAAATGACAATAAAATTGCTGACTATTTATGATTGGGTAACAGGACAGGATGTAAGTTAAAAGTACAGTTGATGCTTCTAAAAAAATATGTCCTGCAAGTTTAATTTATGACAGGGTTTTTCCTTGATTAAAGAAATATTTTGGCGAGCCTAGCCTGACAGGCGGGATGACATAAACAAGTCTTGAAATTATAAACAGTATGGAAAGGGGTTACCAGTATTTCTTCATGAAAAAAGATGTAAGAGTATCTCAATGCTCAATGATAATTATTCACCATATATCTATAGGAAGACGCCTTTTGTCATCCCTAAAAATATCTTTGTAACTCGATGCAAAAGTAATTAGATTACGTTCTACCATATGCTAGACGGCCCACCTCCAGAGGTTGACACTTTCTATATCATTAGACACTTTCTATATAGACTCTTTCACAATAAACACTTTCTATATCTCTGTCAAGCAGATATTTTACAGAAAAAAATATAAAAAATATGCCCAGTAAAATGAATTTGTGACAGGGTGTTTCCTTGATTGAAGAAGTATTTTAACGAGCTTAGCCTGACAGGTTGGGTGACATAAACAAGTCATAAAAATATAAGCATTGAAGGAAGGGGGTACCAGTATTTCTTCATGACATAAGATTTAAGAGTATCTCAATGTTCACTAATAGTTATTCACAATATATGTATACATGGGCACCCACAAGCTGAATACCAGGGGGGGGGCAAACCTCGTCTAATTGGCACTTTAAATTCAATATGATAGAAACCTCAGAACAAAAACAAAAAATAAGGCAACATCATTCAGCCAGGGGGATCCCTAGCTGAATGATGGCTACCTGACTCCTAGGGTAGTTTCAACCCCCCCTCCTTATGGGAGCCCATGTATGTATAGGAAGACGCCTTTTATCATCCCTAAAAGTATCTTTGTAACTTGATATACAAGTAATTAGATTACGTTCTACCACTTGCTAGACGGCCCACCTCCAAAGGTTGCTTCTTAAATGGTAGTGCTCCCCTCTATTATTTTTTCCTTGCTATCTGTATATAAAGGTAAGCTATTGTAAACGTTCATCTTCCCACAGACTACCGGACTGTTCAGAGCTCTTCTTTATGTCTACGCGTGAGAAACAAGTGTTATTGCCTTTCTAAAATTTACCATTTAGATAAGTATCGTGTCGTTATTAGAAATTATAACTATAAAATAACTGATGGTTTGTCAGTGTGTTCTTCTATTAGATCTGGTATTTTTGGTGACTGGTTTAGCATCCTGCCAGAAGACCTTGACCTTACTTATATGTAAGAATCAATAAACTTCATGATTTTCTTATCATTAAGTACTTTCTTCTCTTAGTGTTTTTCAGTAAACACGTTTATTTGACCCACTAACTGATTGTGAATTAACAATTTATACGTAATTAACAATTTCATAGGCAGCGCGATAGCGCTGCCTAAGAAAAGAACGATGGTGGCACAATGTATTATTTCTTTCTTTCTTTCTTTCTCCATACCCGGGCACTTCGTATCGAAGGAGTTGTCGTAGAAACTTCGAAAAGGGCTCATTCGATTGGAAATTGGAGTGGCTAGTGCCCTATATAATATTAGAAAGTGATTGGAGGGCAACTAGCCCCCCCCAATCCCATCATTCCCGCAAACACATCCAATCAAAATTTTGAGATAGCTATTTTTTTCAGCGTAGTTGATTCACAGATAGAAAATATGTTTTTGAGGAGGACACTCCCCACAACCCTCGGGGCAAGGGTTTTAATTTATGCCCAGTGGGGCATATAAGAACTATGGTGGCACAATGTATCATTTATTTATTTTTCCTTTAGAGCAGGGCATTTCGTATCAAAGAAGTTGTCGTAGAAACTTCAAAAAGGGCTCATTCGATTGGAAATTGGAGTGGCTAGTGCCCTATATAATATTAGAAAGTGATTGGAGGGCAACTAGCCCCCCCCAATCCCATCATTCCCGCAAACACATCCAATCAAAATTTTGAGATAGCTATTTTTTTCAGCGTAGTTGATTCACAGATAGAAAATATGTTTTTGAGGAGGACACTCCCCACAACCCTCGGGGCAAGGGTTTTAATTTATGCCCAGTGGGGCATATAAGAACTATGGTGGCACAATGTATCATTTATTTATTTTTCCTTTAGAGCAGGGCATTTCGTATCAAAGAAGTTGTCGTAGAAACTTCAAAAAGGGCTCATTCAATTGGAAATTTGAGTGGCTTGTGCCCTTTTTATTAGACGAAAGTGATTGGAAGGCAACTAACACCCCTTCCACGCCCACCATTTTGTTCACAACACTGAACAAAAAGGCTATCTAAAAATTTTGATTGGATGTGTTTGGGGAAAAGATGGGCGAGAGAGGCGGGCTAGTTGCCCTCAAATCACTTTTGACTATTAAAAAGAGCACTAGACCTTTGAATTTCCAATCGAATGAGCCCTTTTTCAAGTTTCTACGACAAAGATTTCGATAAAAACTTATACGCCCCCAGGGCAAAGCTTATAGCCCTTGCCCCGAGGACTGTGGGGGGAGTGTCCTGCTCGAAGGTATAATTTCCTCCATTTTAACTGCGTGGAACAAAATGGCTATTTCGAAATTTTGATTGGATGTATTTTGGGAACTGGTGGGCGTGGAAGGGGTGTTAGTTGCCTTCCAATTACTTTCGACTATTAGTAGGTGCACTAGCCATTTCCATTTCTAATCGAATGAGCCCTTTTTGAAGTGTCTACGACAACGCGTTCTATAAAAACCTTATATGCCCCTAGGACATAACTTACAACCCTTGTCCTGAGGTCTGTGAGGGGGTTGTCATCCTTAAAGACCTAATTTAAAGAACTTAAAACTACGTTGAATAAAATGGCTATCTCAAAATTTTGATTGGATGGGTTTGGGGAGAGGGGGCAGGAGAGGGGGGGGGTAGTTTTCCTCCTACGCTGAACAAAATGGATCTCACAAAATTTTGATTATATGTGTTTGGGGGAATGATAGAAGTGGGGGGCCAGTTGCCCTCCAATCACTTTTGACTATTAAAAAGGGAACTATCCCTTTGAATTTCCAATCAAATGAGCCTTTTTTGAAGTTTCTACGGCAACGGCTTCTATAAAAACCTTACACGCCCCCAGGGCATAACTTACAACCCTTGCCCTGAAGGCTGTGGGGGAGTTTCCTCCTCAAAAACATAATTTCTATCTGAAAATCAATTACGCTGAACAAAATGGTTATCTCAAAATTTTGATTGGATATGTTTCGGGAAATGGTGGGCGTGGAAGGGGTGTTAGTTGCCTTCCAATCACTTTCGTCTAATAAAAAGGGCACAAGCCACTCAAATTTCCAATTGAATGAGCCCTTTTTGAAGTTTCTACGACAACTTCTTTGATACGAAATGCCCTGCTCTAAAGGAAAAATAAATAAATGATACATTGTGCCACCATAGTTCTTATATGCCCCACTGGGCATAAATTAAAACCCTTGCCCCGAGGGTTGTGGGGAGTGTCCTCCTCAAAAACATATTTTCTATCTGTGAATCAACACCGCTGAAAAAAATAGCTAACACAAAATTTTGATGGGAGGTGTTTGCGGGAATGATGGGATGGGGGGGGGGGGCTAGTTGCCCTCCAATCACTTTCTAATATTATATAGGGCACTAGCCACTCCAATTTCCAATCGAATGAGCCCTTTTCGAAGTTTCTACGACAACTCCTTCGATACGAAGTGCCCGGGTATGGAGAAAGAAAGAAAGAAAGAAATAATACATTGTGCCACCATCGTTCTTTTCTTAGGCAGCGCTATCGCGCTGCCTATGAAATTGTTAATTACGTATAAATTGTTAATTCACAATCAGTTAGTGGGTCAAATAAACGTGTTTACTGAAAAACACTAAGAGAAGAAAGTACTTAATGATAAGAAAATCATGAAGTTTATTGATTCGTACATATAAGTAAGGTCAAGGTCTTCTGGCAGGATGCTAAACCAGTCACCAAAAATGCCAGATCTAATAGAAGAACACACTGACAAACCATCAGTTATTTTATAGTTATAATTAATAATAACGACACGATACTTATCTAAATGGTAAATTTTAGAAAGTCAATAACACTTGTTTCTCACGCGTAGACATAAAGAAGAGCTCTGAACAGTCCGGTAGTCTGTAGGAAGATGAACGTTTACAATAGCTTATACCTTTATACACAGATAGCAAGGAAAAAATAATAGAGGGTAGCACTACCATTTAAGAAGCAACCTCTGGAGGTGGGCCGTCTAGCAAGTGGTAGAACGTAATCTAATTACTTGTATATCGAGTTACAAAGATACTTTTAGGGATGATAAAAGGCGTCTTTCTATACATCCCGGGACTCCCATACGGAGGGGGGGGTTGAAACTACCCTAGTAGTAAGGTAGCCATCATTAAGCTAGGGAGCCCCCTGGCTGAATGATGTTGCCGTATTTTTTGTTTTTGTTCTGCGGTTTCTATCATATTGAATTTAAAGTGCCAATTAGACGTGGTTTGGCCCCCCCCCTGGTATTCAGCTTGTGGGTGCCCATGTATACATATATTGTGAATAACTATTAGTGAACATTGAGATACTCTTAAATCTTATGTCATGAAGAAATACTGGTACCCCCTTCCTCCAATGCTTATATTTTTATGACTTGTTTATGTCACCCAACCTGTCAGGCTAAGCTCGTTAAAATACTTCTTCAATCAAGGAAACACCCTGTCACAAATTCATTTTACTGGGCATATTTTTTATATTTTTTTCTGTAAAATATCTGCTTGACAGAGATATAGAAAGTGTTTATTGTGAAAGAGTCTATATAGAAAGTGTCTTGTGATATAGAAAGTGTCAACCTCTGGAGGTGGGCCGTCTAGCATATGGTAGAACGTAATCTAATTACTTGTACATCGAGTTACAAAGATATTTTTAGGGATGACAAAAGGCGTCTTCCTATACATATATGGTGAATAATTATCATTGAGCGTTGAGATACTCTTACATCTTTTTTCATGAAGAAATACTGGTAACCCCTTCCCCCACTGTTTATAATTTCAAGACTTGTTTATGTCATCCCACCTGTCAGGCTAGGCTCGCCAAAATACTTCTTTAATCAAGGAAAAACCCTGTCACAAATTAAACTTACAGGACATATTTTTTTAGAAGTGTCACCTGTACTTTTAACTTACATCCTGTCCTGTTGCCCACTCATAAATTGTCAGCAATTTTATTGTCATTTTTTTCTTTTACTTAACCTCCCACACCCAACTTTCCTATGTCCACTTCTCCTCCTTTTTGCCTTTTTCTGTGTTCATAATTTCTTTTCCTCTGTTCTTTATTCCCCTTCAGGTAGCTATAGTTTAATTGGCAGGGGCGTAGGGCCAGCATTTTTATTGAGGAAGGGGGCAAGAATTTTATTCGAGCGCTACAGAAGAAAAGTTACCATTTTCCGAAGATGCTACTAGGGTAGTTTCAAAACATAACACAATACATATTAAACAATAAACGCAAATTAAATAAACACAAAATTAAGTACTGGTGATCAAGCTTTTACTAAAATTATCAGTAATGAGTTGCTGCAGGTGACATAGGTACATTTTAAAAAATCTTTTGCGTTGGATAAGGTGAATTTAATATATATTCGGCTTTTTTTCAGCAAGCTTCACCGCTAATGTCGAACAACATATCCCCCCCTCCACTTCCCCAGCCTCCCATCCTAGCACAGGATGCTCAATTTTTTGTACACTCAATCAGAAACCACGCTATGCCATCAATTTAGATAGCAAATAGCCGTTTGACGGATTTCGTGTCTGCATTCCTTGTACAATCTATAGCGATGGTTTAGTTATAATGCGCCAGTGCCGATAAAATTTGTTGTTCTGAACTTTTACTATGCGTTATTCATTGTCATATCAATTAGGATAAAAAATGGATCTAATACGGATCAAATGGAGGGAAAACGTCCAAATGAAGAGCCCAATTATCTAGCTAGCATTAGTAGTTACAACAGTGAATGCAGGGAAGATGTAGAGACTAAAATAGACAAATTGTCAGTCATTGTTTCGCAGTTGAAATAGACTGAAAGAACAGCAAGTCCAGTTTCAAACAGTTCAGGGTAACAAACTGCATGCCAGGAGCTATTCGTCCCAAAATTAACCAAAAATCTAAAAAATCGAACTTTCATCAAAATAGATAAATCAGAATTATTTATATACTGATACTGAAAAAAGAGGATTATTTAAAAAAGGATTGAAAAAATGATTATATACTCTTTATACTGATTCCATACATATAAAATTCATCAAGTCTAATGTTAACCGTCGTAAGCTACGAACCTGAAAATTTGCCCGATTTTAGAAAAAGGGTGAAAACACCCCCCAAAAAAACAAGGGATCTATTTTAAGATCACACCATCAGATTCAACATATAAGAGAGCCCTACAGTAAAGGTTTCAAGCTCCTATCTACAGAAATGTGGAATTTTGTATTTTTTGCTAGAAGAAAGATCACGGATACACTTCTTTTTCAGGGAGGATTCCATAGAATCAATTGTCCTAGAAGATCGGGAGAGCGCTCATTTGAACGAAACTAAAAATTTATAGTGCTCTTTTTAAATGACTGAAAAGATTTGAGGGTGATTAGCCCCTTTCTCACGCCCTTTTTCTGCAAATACATCCGATCAAAATTTTCAGAAAGCCATTGGATTTAGCATAGTGGAAAGATCCAATAACTATGCATTCGGGGTGACGTGACCTTTGTAGGCCCTGGGGAAAGGGCTGAAAGTTACAGAATTTACTTATTGTTCATGTATAGCCAAGTGTCTGTTATCGGGAAATATACAGTTGCGTTTGGGGGGGGGGGTTTCTACGGGAAAATTTTCCATGGAGAGGAAATTTCCAGGGAAAATTCCACATAAAGGGCAGGGAAGGAGATTTCCTGGTGTGATTTGGAAACCGGTCAGATATTAAATAGAATTTTTTTTTTTTTGACTGAGAGTATTTAGCAGCATTGAATCTTGAACGGACGAAGATTGTTCCCCGTTTGAGAGGGGGGGTTGCCACTTCATCAGCCTTCGCACTTTACGCAAAAGTTTGACCTTTTGTCAACAATTTTTAAGAAAGACTGCTCAGACGCAAGAGCCGTTGAATTTGAATGAAAACTACTTTTAAAGGACTCTAAGGCATTAGGCCCGTTTTTTTAAGCACTAAGATCTTACATCTTTCTGCAAAGACTATCGTTTTTTAACTCATCTTTGTTCTAAGATCTTACAAATCACTGATGTTAGCAAAAAGTGTGAATATCGCCATTTTTTTGCCATATAGAACAATGATGAGAGAACTTTGATGATCTACTCATAATTGTTCTCAGACCGCTGATCAGAGCAGAATGATGAAAGACGTTTGCACAAAAACGACTAAAGATGTAAGATCTTTGTTCAAAGATTTCACTTTTAAGCGTTTTCTGACAAAAGATGTAAGATCTTAGCACATTGATGAGTAAAAAAACGCCCCTTTTAGTGTAGAGAGTGAGGGTCGAGGAGGGGGCTAACCCCATCATATAAGGAATGTTTTCTGTTTGTTTTGGATTTTGGTATTGCTCCTTACTATCATTTGTTTTTTAATTCAAACTAAGATTAGGATATTGGAAGCCAGAATATTAATAGTGGCTAATTATTGCTTTGAAACGTGAGTACTTTGAATGGTTGAGGAAGATATTTCCGATATTTGGTCAAAGAATGGTTATATGGTCAAAGAATGGTTTAAGGTACTTGGTAAACTGGTCATTAATCAAGCAATAAGCTTTCCTAAATGTAGTTTGATCCTACTTTCTTATTTTATTTTTTGCCCTGTTAAGCAATCCCTAGCCATTCTGCTTCTTTCAAGGAAGAAAGTGAAGGCTTGTATATATTCATCTTTACGGTAACGGTATCAGGTCGCATGAAGGTTTGAGATTCAGACTATTGATCACATTTACCGTCATCGTGACGTGATACAGGACTTCGTTTCAAGTCACGTTATTTGCAACAACGCCATCCAAGTCACTACGCATCTTACCCACTTTATCTTATTCAGCTTTATGTAGGCAGGCCATCTTTTTACGCTGATAATACTCTTCAAATTTTACAACCTCAGGCGTCGTAATTGCATTGCAATTAATGGTAATAAGAAGCCTGTTCTGAAAAAAAAGATCAGGTAATATTAATTAACACCGCTTAAAAAGAAGCTGCGAAAATGGTATCTCGAAAATTTACTAAATTGGATATAATAAAATTACTGCTCAGAGTAGTAAAAAACTGAAAAAAAGAAGAAGCTTTCTTAGTCTATTACTCTTTAGGGGCCTCCCCCATGCCACTCAGCGTGTCCCCAGGTGGCGATAGGGGAACGCCCTACGGATACGTAAGGTACCCTCATAGGAGGCACGGGTGGAGGAGGAAGAAGGCCCCTCAAATCTACACTCAACAGGGCCCACCGGCGTGTCCTCACTTCTCATGAGTTACAAACCTTCTGCCAGTAATGGGTTAAATTGCATGGTGACACAAAACATTATCGTGTGAGGATCCTCTATAGGAGGACAACTGCGACAGGGCGTAAGATCCAGATCTATGGACAACGGCCTCTGCAAAGCGCTGCCTCGACCCTTTCGGGGTACTAGCAAGTTTGGGGACCTTGTGGTCAACTTTATTCCCACTTGAGGAGCGTTGCCCTCTAGAAAATTATAGCCTAACAAACGATAAAGCATTTGCACTGGATTCTGATTAATGGATAATTATTCTGGGTTTGGTCTTTTTTTGACGAGTTTTTTTGGGCTGAATAACCTCTTCCTAAGTAATTTTATACTATGGGGTGCCTCTCCGTAGTAGCAAAATATTTGTAGACATGAATATATAATGAGTCGGAGGTAATAGCCGTGGGACTTTCTGTGCAGGATTTCAACTTTTATTGATAGAAGAGCAGCGCCAAGTGCTGAAAACCATGTTGTGACCAAGATGGGTCGAGGGTTGCGCAAAGCCTCCATTTATACTGGAGGCCCCAGGGACTTTTTGCTGTCCGGTTCTAAGCTGGCTTAAGCGCTTCGGTTTAGACTTGAAAAGATATGTTGATCTCCGTCCGGCACTGGTATCCGGGATCATTGCTTTTCCTGAGGCCAAAATAATTTCAATGATTTAAAGAACATTGAAAATTGGAACTTCGAATGTTACGACGTTAAAAAATGACTATCGTATCGACATTTTGACTGACGAATTCAGACAATTCGAACTGGACTTATTAGGAGTTTCAGAAACCCATATGCCAGGGGTAGGAAGCATGAAATTAGGTTATACAGAAATTGTTTACTCAGGCAGGAGGTATGGGGTACATAGACAAGGAGTAACGCTCATGATGAGTAAGGAAGCTACTAAGTTTTGTTTAGGCTGGGAAGGTTTTAATAATATAATGGTAATTGCTCATTTTATAACTAAGAAGCTCAGGGTATCAGTTATTGTAGTATATCCCCCTGTCGAACCGACTGACGGAGATACTAGTGACTCAGATGAATTTTACTTACAGTTACAAGAGCAAATAGACAGGACAGGGTCCTAGGTAGAAATATGGTGTTTTTACTACGATATTTTAACGCCCAGGTCGGTAGAAATAGGGATAGATGATATCCTAGTCTAGGTGAATTTCGTGTAGGAAAAGAAAACAGCAATGGCAATAGACTTTTGCAATTTTTTAGGTACAAAAATCTAGTTATAACCAATACGGTGTTTGGTCAAAAAATGGCCCATAGGTTGACAGTGGTATTTACGTGATGGTAAGACAGCAAACCTTGTTGATTAAGTTATAGTAAACCGAAGACTGACAGGATCATTACAAGATACTAGGGTATATAGGAGTAGCGTTGTAACTGGTGAAATTGGTCACGGTAAAACTGGGTATTTCACGTATTTTACCGTAATGTTTCGGACCCCCATAAAATAGATATTTTACCTATTTTACGTATTTTACCTATTTTACCGGTATTTTACCGGTATTTTACCTATTTCACCGGTATTTTACATATTTGATTGACATATTTTACGACGCCTTTCAATTTTCAGAGCACAAAAGCTTGAAGAGGCTTGCATAAAAAGGATTGAATATGATTTTGTTTTATGTACAGCAAGTACGCCGCCAGAAAATTTTCCAGGGGGGGGGGCAAACACCAATATATCAGTGGTGGTTGGATGATAGGGAATATATTTCAGGAAATCTGTTTCGTATGAATAATTTTATTTTTAAATACTCTCAAATAAAATGGGCAATTAAATTCCATGCAAAATGAAACAAAATACAGTAAATTTTAAACAACAAGGATTTCTGGCAAAGGGATCAATTTATTTAGCCAATAATATATTTGATTATTATGCATTTAATGTTAAAAGAAAATCAAACTCAAACCAAAATTGCAGAAAAATGTATTGCTTCCGTAGATTTTAACACATGTAGACTTGTCTTTATGCAATTTCCTACGCCTTAGAATAGTTTACAGAAGGAGTAGAGATACTCAAAAAACATCCTACTTTCATAGATACCACGTCTTTAATTTATCATCGCCATTTAAAGTGTACCTCTTTCATAACAGGACAATTCTCCTCCCCTCGAACTTGAATCCCTTATATATTCAGACATTAAAAAAAAAAAAAAATAGCGAAAGAAAAATAAAATTTAAAATTACTATCCAGCTGCCATTGAACTAAATAACATGAACAGGTTCCAAAAAAAAATTCGTCACACTAGAATCTTATCAAATAAAAAAATAACTGTATAAAAAAATAACTGGAAGTAAAAATCGACTTGGACGAATATTCACTAAAACTAAAAATGGAATTCTCATGACAATTGCTACACCGGCAGTATTGGCTTTTCATGCTGCCTCTAAATATATAAAATTCTTTTAGTTTATTGTTACCCACCCAAAACAAAAAATCTCAGAAAACTTGCCTTATTTTTGAAAAGAGGGGAAACCTCCCCAAAAGAGCAAGCGATCTTACTGAAAATCTCTTTATTAGATACATCACATCAGAGGACCTTACCAAAGAGGTTTCAAGCTCCAATTTTTAAAATGTTAAATTCCGCTTTTTTTTTTTCAGAAGAGACATCGTCGATGAATGTTTATTTATTTTGTTTTCACAAGGGTGACTGTATCAAACCAAAGGTCCAAGCTAATTGGGAGGGAGCTCATTCAAACGTAAACTTAAAGTTCCTTTTTAAGTGACCATACAGATTGGGCCAGGAGAAAGTCTTGTTTTCATGATATTTTAGGGCACCTAACTACGACTTTACCCCGGAAAGGACGAATTTGCAATCAATTTAGAATTCTGAGAAGCTAATTGATTTAAAAGTATCAATAACTATATTTTAGGCTTCCCAGTTGCAAAAGAAGTAATGCTACACGGTGGCAGTACTGGATTCAATCAAGTTGATTCGCTTTATTTGTAATGAAAATAGGCTACGTTTGGTGATCTATAATTGCGTATCAGCTATAATGAGGGGGGGGGGGGTGATTCATTGCTTAGGTGGGGTAGGGTAGACTCCTATAAAAATACATCTTAATGGACAAACTTCTTACTCTTCACGAGGCTTCAGATAAATGTTGAAAGAGTTAGGGGGGAGTAGGAATTAATTAAATTATTTCACTATTCAGCTAAAATGTTACATTCCCATATCTACCAGCAAAGAGGTGGAAAATCCAAGGCAGGTTATCATCAGCCCCGCGAGAAAATTTCTTTGGGATGGCAAATACTGCTAGGAACTAAGTTTTCAGCAATTTTAAATAGTGTTATTTTCTTTTTCTATTTGTATAAAGTGCTTTAATGTATTCTGAAAAATCTATGTAATGTATTTATCGATAAGAAATCCTATTGTAGAGGTTGTGATGGCTTCAGTTATTGAGAAGATCAAAGGTCTCACAAAATTTCAATCCATAGAAACAATGATACTCCTTTTCATCCAAACGAAATTCTTTAGTAATAATATTAACAAGAACTTTTCAGTAGAATTACTAATCATCGCCAATTTTTTAAGTATATATCGAATTTTATCCAAAATTGATATTGCAAATTTAAACGTAGGGCGGCACTAATCAACGCACAATTGTTGAGTTGCACACTTTAAAAGCAATTAACCAGGGATTTAAGGGACCGGTACCTCAAATTATATCCTGGTTAGGCCTGGGTTTGATTCGGAGAACAATCAGAAATTAAATAAAAAAAAGAGCTTTTCAAATGAAAGCAAGGAACAAATTTGAAACTTATGTGAAAAGATTACTCCTTATTCTCCTCCTTAGCTCCTTACTCTTTACTTTGCAGTTTGGCTTTTTTCAAACTTTTAAAAAAACATTTTGCAATTGGAAAAATAAGATTTTTCAAACCACTAAAATACTTTTGTTTAATGAGCAAGGTGTTGAGAAAGGGACAGTCCCCCCTATTTACAGAACAATTTATATTTGTTTTAACTTTAAAACTTGCTCCTTACTTTAGTTTAAAAACTTTTTTATTTTTTTAACTACAATTCGTGAAACTATAAAGTTTTATATTACAAGACTTTTGGTAACACAGAAAAAACGATCAAAATTTCGATGATCTCTGTTTGGATTTTGAGTGGTAATCAAACAGTTCGTGGTAACGAACTGTAAGTAAGGAACGACCCGGCTAAATAGTAACCGAAACAATAAAAAAAGGATTTTTATACCAATAGATATATTAAAAGAATTGGCTTACTCACCATATTTCCATGTCAGATATAGACCCCAGACCATTATCATCAAGATAAAAAGCGAACCTAGTTAATCACATACCTCATAGCTTGTAATATCATTTATATTTTAAACGAGCTAATTTGATTGAAAATTAAAAGTTATAGTGCCCTCTTAAGAGTAAAAATGATTGGAGGGCATTCAGCCCTCCTCTTTAGCTCATAATTTTCCCGACACTTCCAGTCAAAACTTTAAGACATCCATTTTGTTCAGCATAGCTGAATGGTCTAGTAAATATATCTTTAGGGTTATTAGGTAGGTCAACCTCCCGCAGCTATGCAATTTGCCAATTATGCTTAAAACTAAATGTTGCTTTAAAATTAAATCAAAACACACTGTTTGTATGCTGGTTGCCAATAAGACATCTCAGGAATATACCAAGAACGATCGAGGACATTAAGATATAATTTGTATTTATCTGAAAAAATTCTTTGAAATGCTTTCACTTTTATAACTTCAAGAAATCAAAAATTCATTCAGATTTTAAGAAATGAATACCGGGTTATGTTTATTAAACTGACAATACACATTCTTTTCAGTAAATTCATTTGAATTTTTTTTTCTGTAAAGTACAAATTATATTCTTGCTTTTAGAAGGCATAAGAGCTTTGAACCCTACTCATATTAATTTTTGCTCGTTTTGAGTTTGTCTCTGTTATTATTTTAGTTTCTGTTCGTTTTGGGTTTCATTTATTTATTGATACTGATGTGTGGTAGTTGTATGCTTGTTTGATCTATTGATTGTATTTTTGTTCATTTTTGGTTTAATCGAGTTCTTTAATTTTTTTTTGAAAAACTTGTTTTGTGGAAAAAGTTTTTTTAATTACTTACAATAAATGTCTAGTCAAACTCAAAACGATCAAAAATTAACATGAGTAGGGCTGATAACCCCCGTGTCTTCTCAAGACCAGAACATAAGTTGCGCTTTATTGAAAACAAAATACTTTTAAATGCTTTCACTTCTCTTACTTTCATAAATAAAAATTATCAAAATTATAAGGTATAAATATCAGTATACGTCAATGAAACTGACAACCCCCGGTCATTTTTTTTCAGTAAAGCGCATATTGTAATTTGGTCTTGAGAAAGCATGGGGGTTATCAGCCCTAATCATGTTAATTTTTGCTCATTTTGAGCTTGACTCAGCTATTTATTGTAAATTCTGTTCGTTTTGAGTTTCATTTATTTATGGATAGTGATTTGCGGTAGATTTATGATTGGAAGATTATTTGACTTTATTTCTGCTAATTCTTAGTCTAATGGAGCTCTTTACTTTTCTTTGAAAAACTTAATTTGTCAAAAAAGTTTTTTAAGATTATTTAACAAAAACGAACTTGGATTGGCTTCACACGCGGTAATTATAAAAACGCTGATATGTGTAACCTACATATTATTTTTTAAAAATTTCAAGTTCTTCAATTTTAATTACAGAACTTGAAATAAAAATAAAAATTGTGTAGGCTACAACTATCAGCATGTAACAGCAACTAAAAAAATATTAGATTGGCTTCTTATATGATTAAATAAAAAAAACAAGTTTTTTAAACTGAAAGTAAGGAGCGACATTAAAACTTAAAACGAACAGAAATTATTCCGTATATGAAAGGGGCTGTCCCCTCCTCAACGCCTCGCTCTTTACAATAAAGTTTTTTATTGTTTTAAAAAATAAAGTTGTGAGACAGAGTCAAAATTTTGCGTAAAGAGCGAGGCGTTGAGGCATAGCCTTTGTTCGAGGCATAGCCTTTGATGAGTAATACTAAACTTAATAAAATTCATATATTTAGAATCAGCATTATAAGCCCATTCTTTTGATAAATTTATTGACATCAAAGTTCCGTTTTTAAAAGTTTTGCTTACTATTAAGCCGTATCGCTTGTTTTTTTGTTTTTGTTTTTTTTTTATTACGTATATGTTATTACGTATATGATGGGGTTCTCCCCTTAGTCAATACCACGCTCTGTACGTTAAAAGTTAAAAAAAAATTTAATTCACAAACCTCTGAATCACAAAAGCCGTTTAATTAGAAATGATAGCTCTTTTGAAAGGACTAAAAAAAACTGCAGCTTACAAAGGAAAACAGTGACTTGGGAGAGGACCTCCTCATATATGTAATAATTTCTGTTCATTTTAAGTTCTAATGTAGCTTCTTACTTCCAGTTGAAAGAACTTGTTTTTTTAATTTAATTTCTGATCGTTTTTTAAATAATGTTTGGAAATCCGGCGCACCCTTCATAGAAATGTCCCTTACCCCAAACAAACATCTTCCACGGAAAGATTCTCCCGAGTAACCCCTTCTCCAGTCCCCCTCCCCCCCACCAGAACAAAATCCTTCCTGAAAATGTCTGTATACTTCCCAATAACCAATACAATATGTAAGCAATGGGTAAAGTTCATATCTTGCAGCCCTTCCCCTGGGAACTGTGGGTGATTAAGTCATCGTAAAAGACATATTTATTAGGTTTTTGACTATGCAAAACACAATGGCTATCTCAAAATTTTAATTGGGTGACTTTGAGAAAAAAATGAGCGTGGGAGGGGGCCTAGTTGCCCTCCATTTTTTTTGGTCACATAAAAAGGACGCTAGAACTTTTAATTTCCATTCCAATGATATCTACTAAGTGAGTTTAGGACCACTGTGTCAATACGATTACACCTGGGAAAAAAAAAATAAACACCATCCTACGATCTGTCTTCTGTCAAAACTTGCAGAAGAAAACCGTTTTTACGATAGGAGCTTGAAACCTTTACAGGAGGGTTATCTGATACGCTAAATATGATGGTGTGAATTTCATTAAGGTTCTATAACTTTAAGGGGACTTTCCCCCTTTTTTCGAAAATGAGCCAAATTTTCTCAGGCGCGTAACTTTTGATGGGTAAGATTAAACTTGATGAAACTTATATTTTTGAAATCAGAATTAAAATCTAATTCTTTTGATGTATCTATTGGTACCAAAATTCCTTTTTTTAGAGTTTCGGTTACAATTGAGCCGGGTCGCTCCTTACTTACAGTTCGTTACCACGAACTGTTTGATAGCCAAATAGTACTGATTTATTTGACCATAGTCATTTAAATTGGTAAAATAGATAACATAAAAAACAATTAGTCAAATAAAGAAACAAATATATATAATATTCATGTGACTTTTCAAAAAAGAAAAGAAAAATAAACACACACATATATAAACATACACATACATTAACACACGCACAAATAAATAGATAGAGTAATATATAAAACCAAAACGAAAAAAAAAAAACATACAAAATTTTTTATAATAAAAAGTATTAAAAAATAATGAAAAAGAAATAATATGTGGGAAAAGCTTTTAAAATTATTTAACTAAACGATCTTGGGTTTGCTTCACACGCGTTAATTAAAAAAACGCTGATATGTGTAACCTAAACATTTTTTTTAAATTTCAAGTTGTTTAATCTTAATTACAGAACTTGAAATAAAAATAGAAATTGTGTAGGCTACAAATATCAGCATGTAACAGCAACTAAAAAATTCTTAGATTGGCTTCTCATATGATAGCCAAATATTAATGATTTATTTGATGATAGTCAAATAAATTCGTAAAATAAATCATGTAAAAAAAACAATTAGTCAAATAAAGAAACAAGTATATATAATATACATGTGATTTTTCAAAAAAGAAAAGAAAAATACACACACCCATAAAATAAGCATACACACACATGAACACACGCACAAATAAATACATAGAGGAATATATAAAACGGAAAGGTTAAAAAACAACATACAAACTTCGTTATAATAGCAATAAAACAGCAAATAAATGCAACGAATGTAAATAAAAAAATCTTTAAAAAGAATGAAAAATACCTAATATGAACTGAATGAGTTTAGATTAGCTTGTCAGAAGATCAAGTCATGATTTAGGCACGTAAGACGAAATTCATTGAAAGGGAGAAAGCAAGATCGTAAAATGAAACGAATGCAGGCTAATTATGAGACAATTTTAGAGTATCAGTGGGGAGGGAAATAAAATTATGGAATTTCTAGGGATCCCCTTCCTCAACCCTGACACATACGTGCCTAGCAGGGATTTATTACTGTTCTTGGAGAAACGAATCATTAGGGAAGTCATGTCAAAATTGCAAAGGATTCAAGGGTTGATCTAGACTAAAGTCTTGGGGGGCCCAATGTGACTAGGGTACTAATGAGAAAATTCTTGATGGGGACCAGTGTGACAAAGATGCCAATAACTGACCAAACTGACAAATTTATTCTAAAAAAAGAGAGTAAAAAGAAAAAAGAACAGTGAAAGAGGGTTCCAGGAAAAGTCTTGGTATTTCAAGTATATCCAAAACTTTGGATACATTTGTAATCAAGACGCAGACTGAATATGGAGAAAGAAAAGATATATTTGTATACATACCTAATATATGTGCTATATTATATAATATATTATTATCTAGTATAGATTTCCTCTCTAATATATTTGACAATTAGGAGGTTGGTTAGGTATATTTGGAAGCACCTTAAAATTGTCTAAGTTGCTATTTGTCTGCATATTTATAGTAAAAATTCTTTTCTTAACATATTTTCTTGGAAATACCCCAATTCTATCCTTATATCAAATTCGGTTAATTAAAATGAAAAAGTAAAGAGTGACTTAATGGTTGCAGTGACAGATATTTCTATTGGATATGATGTCATTTTCTGTCAGATACAAGCTATATCCATTTCATGCATATTATGAATATACGAATCAAACACCTTGTAACAGCTTTGTGGATAAAGCTACGCCTGAAAATCTTTAGGCTGAGGTTCGATCCCGGCCGTTGCAAGGAATTTCCATATTCTTAATTGTCTATAATTTTTATTTTTATTTAGTCACTTCTTTTTGTATGTGAAAATATACTTGTTGTATTTATTTTTTGACCTATAATTGATATGGGGAGAAGATGAAATGAAATACATTCTCTTAATTTACAAGATTTTGGATATATTTTTAATCAAACGCGGAGTGGATATGGACACGAGAGAGAAAATATATATATTTACATATATATGTAATATATGTGCAAAATAAGATAATATATTATTATCTTATACACCCCTTCTAGTATATATTACCATATTGGGGGGAAGGGGGAGGTGCAAAATATAAAGGTTATATGTAATAATAAAGAAATTATTCAAATATAGCAGCTTTAAAAAAAATATGGGAAGGAGTTTTCAAAAATAAACAGAGTAGGAAATCAAAAACAACAAGTATAGATATACAAAAATAAAATACTAAAATAAAACTTTTCTTTAATCTAACAAATATCCATCAGAACTCCAACATATGGTGCTTCCATGCACACACAAAAAACCTGGTCATTTCTTGGGTGACAAATTTTATGCATTAATTAACCCTATTCATTGCAAATTTAGATGTTAAAATTCCGACTTTTCATAAAACAATTTTAATTATAAAATTTATAATAAAAAAGTTTTAAGCCAAAACAGCTTAAACAGTAGCATTTTTAGTAATATTTAAGAAAGTGATACTAATAACTGAAACGACTCTCCTATTAATTTCCAAATTGGCAGTGGCATCGTTGGGGAGGCGGAGGGGGGGGGGTGCAGGGGGCAGTGGTCCTCTCCTGTCCAATAATTTGGAGGAAAAAAACTATAGTATATTAAGTAACTTCTAAACTGTTGCTCGTTTTAAGCTTCAGATTCGCTCTTTACTTCGACCAGAATTTTTTTTTAATTAATCTCAGGCCATTTTTAATGTAGAAAACGCAAACAATAGTGGTTTATTGCGCTTTCTCATTAATAATAATGAAAATTTACCCCATTTGAAGTCTTGTCATCAAGTAAATAAGTCATATACTTCTTATACAATCTCAGCATAACATCAACGAGGGATAATTTTGCTCTTGGTGGCAGGTCTAGTGCGTCAGCCATCTAAGGCAAGAAAAAAATATTTCACACGAAGCAGAATTCATAGAAATAGTGCAGTAAAGTTTAAATAGATCAAATATAAGAGGAAACACACATTTCAATCGTTTTTGAGTAAAAACAGACGCTCTTTCCAAAACGTTTTTGTGTTTTATGTCCTCAACTACGTAAAAACACTGTAGCTCAGACATGCAGCGTTAAAAATCGAGATTATAGTATTCACGTTCGTTTTGTTTGCACCAAGCATTACGCTTAAGTTGTGGAGCAGCGAAGGCAATCATAAAGTGACTTTTTGTTTAACATAAGTCGCGTTGTGGGTGTCATATTGAAATATTACACCCACAACGTGTACTTTTTTTAAAAAAAAATGTTTGTTTTATTTAATATGTATCTTTAATCTATAACATCTTTTTTATTTAATTTCACGGGTAAATACACTTGTAACTTAATTACATTAATTAATATACCATAGTCTAATTCAGATATTGAAAACAGTCAAACTTTTTTCTCACTATATTGAATTTCAAGCACTAGGCCTGCCAACAAGAGCAAAATTCTCCCTTGTTGATGTTATGTTGAGTTTGTATAAGAAGTAGATGACCTATTTCCTTGATGATTAGACTTCAAATGTGATATATGTTCATTAATATTAATGAGGAATCTCCTTAATACTTAATGAATTATAGGTTTTTCCACCAAATCAATGGGCGGGGGAACAACTTTCCCCTTGCCCCCCCCCCTAGATGACACCACTGGTAATTGGGATGCTAATAGGAAAGTCATTTCAGTTTTTAGCAGTACTTTATTAACTATTACTGAAATTGCTACTGTTTAAGCTGTTTTGGCTTAAAACTTTTTTTAGATAAATCTTTCTTAAGATAAGATAAATCTTGTTGTAACTGCACAGTCAATACCAATTTTTACCGTGACAAATTTTACCAGATACAACAGTACTCCTATATACCCTAGTATCTTGTGTCACCTCTACTTTTAACGTACATCCTGTCCTGTTGCCCACTCATAAATAGTCAGCAATTTTATTGTCATCTTTTTCTTTTACTTAACCTCCCACACCCAACTTTCCTACGTCCACTTCTCCTCCTTTTTGCCTTTTTCTGTGTTCATAATTTCTTTTCCTCTGTTCTTTATTCCCCTTCAGGTAGCTATAGTTTAATTGGCAGGGGCGTAGGGCCAGCATTTTTATTGAGGAACGGGGCAAGAATTTTATTCGAGCGCTACAGAAGAAAAGTTACCATTTTCCGAAGATGCTACTAGGGAGTAGTAAGTACACATGGAATTTGCCGCCTTAATTTTCCTTCCGGTGTTATTTGCGTACGGCCCTAGGAATTTCTATACTATTTGCCGGGACGTATACACCTTTTCAAAGAGAGTGAGTATCGTCTCACATTGCCTTATACTTTGCCACCTTTATGTTCCTTCCGGTGTTATTTGCGTATGGCCCTAGGAATTTCTATACTATTTGCCGGGACGTATACACCTTTTCAAAGAGAGTGAGTATCCTCTCACATGGCTTTATACTTTGCTTGCTGCCATAGCAATTCCTATGTTATTTGCTTGCGGCCCTAGGAATTTCTATACTATTTGCCGGGACGTATACACCTTTTCAAAGAGAGTGAGTATCCTCTCTCATGGCCTTATACTTTGCATCTTCACGAATGACAAGTAACAATTTTCCTTAAATTAGAATATTAGATAGATTTCACATGTAAACGAGAAACCACCGGCGATTTAGACGTAATTTTCTCACGCCTAGAAGAGACTCGCATCTCATTAGTCCAAATATACATGCTAATTCGATTTCATCTCGTGACATATTTTTACATGTCATTTGCTAAATTACTTTATTTACCTCAAACTTAGACATCAGATGCCTTTTAGGGTAAATCCGTGTCAGATAGAAATTCCCAGGTTACTTTCTTGCTTTTAGAGGAATTCCCAAGTTATTTTCTTGCATGTATAGGAATTCCCATGTTATTTGCTTGAGTGTATAGGAATTCCCAAGTTATTTTCTTGAATGTATAGGAATTCCCATGTTATTTGCTTGCGTGTATAGGAATTCCCATGTTATTTGCTTGCGTGCATAGGAACTCCCATGTTACTTGCTTGCGCGTATAGGAATTCGCATGCTATTTTCTAGGCTTATGTTCCCTCCCATGCTATTATAAGGGTTTATGTTTCCTTTCAATGCTATTCCAGGAGCTTATATTCCTTCCTATGCTATTACAATGGTTTTTCCGTGTGGTTTTTCTTTACTTGGTACCCATTAAAAACAAAATTTTTGTGTTAAATAAGTAGTTTTTGTATCTTTTAATAGAGCTTTATGGGGTTTAAGAGACTCTGTTATCTCATTCCGTGTGGTTTTTCTTTACTTGGTGCCCATTGAAAACGAAAGTTTTGTGTTAAATAAGTTGTTCTTGTATCTTTTAAAAGAGCTTTACGGGGTTTGAGAAACTCGGTTCCCTGATTCCGCGTTATGTTTCTTTACTTGCTGTCGATTAAAAACAAAATTTTTGTGTTAAATAATTAGTACTTGAATCTTCTAAAAGAGCTTTAAGGGGTTTGAGAGATTCGGTTGCCTGATTCCGTGTGGTTTGTCTTTACTTGGTGTATATTAAAACGAAATTTTTGTGTTAAATAAGTAGTTTTTGTATCTTTTAAAAGAGCTTTAAGGGGTTTGAGAGATTCTGTTGCCTGATTCCGTGTGGTTTTTCTTTAGTTATTGCACATAAAAAAAGAAGTTTTTGTGTTAAAAAAGTATTTTTTTTATATTTTAAAAGAGCTTTAAGTGGTTTTAGAGACTCGGTTGACTGATTCCTTGTTGTTTTTCTTTACTTAGTGCCCATTAAAAACGATGTTTTTGTTTTAAATAAGTAGTTATTTTATCTTTTAAAAGAGCTTTACGGGGTTTGAGAGACACGGTTGCCTGATTCCGTGTGGTTTTTCTTTACTTAGTGTTCATTAAAAACGAAATTTTTGTTGTAAATAAGTAGTTTTTGTATCTTTTAAAAGAGCTTTAAGGGGTTTGAGAGACTTAGTTGCCTGATTCCGTGTGGTTTTTCTTTACTTGATACCCATTAAAAACAAAATTTATGTGTTAAATAAGTAGTTCTTGTATCTTCTAAAAGAGCTTTACGGGGTTTGAGAGAATCGGTTGCCTGATTCCGCGTGGTTTTTCTTTACTTGGTGCCCATTGAAAACAAAATTTTTGTGTTAAATAAGTAGTTCTTGTATCTTTTAAAAGAGCTTTACGGGGTTTGAGAGACTCTGGTGCATGATTCCGTATGGTTTTCCTTTACTTGCTGCCAATTAACAACAAATTTTTTTCTTAAATAAGCAGATCTTGTACCTTTCAAAAAAGCTTTACGGGGTTTGAGAGACTCGGTTACATTATGTTTTCTATAATTTTCTTACAAGAAACGAGCTTTGTGGGGTTTGAGAGACTCGTTCGCTTGATTCCGTGTGGTTTTTCTTTACTTGGTGCCCATTAAAAACTAAAATTTTGTGTTAAATAAGTAGTTCTTGTATCTTTTAAAAGAGCTTTACGGGGTTTGAGAGACTCTGTAGCCTGATTCCGTATGGTTTTTCTTTACTTGATGCCCAATCAATACTAGATCTTTGTGTTAAAAAAGTAGTTCTTTTATATTATAAAAGAGCTTTGCGCGGTTTGAGGGACTCTGTTGCCTGATTCCTTGTAGTTTTTCCTTACTTGGTGCCCATTAATAACGAATTTGCTGCGTTAAATAAGTAGTTCTTGTATCTTTTAAAAGAGCTTTTATGGGGTTTGAGAGACTCTGTTGCCTGATTCTATGTGGTTTTTATTTACTTGGTGCCCATTAAAAACTAAATTTTTTTGTTAAATTAGTAGTTCTTGTATATATTAAAAGAGCTTTACGGGGTTTAAGAGACTCGGCTGCATTGTATTTTCCATATTTTTCTTACAAGAAACTAGAGTTTACGGCCAAAAACCCTTATTAGCTCAGATTTTATAGAAATGGTTTTATCCTTTGATCTGAAAATGGACTAAAGTTTCAGATTTGAACCAGAGAATTGTATTTTCCATAATTTTCTTACATCTTTGGAAATCATTAACGATAACAAACATGTTTTCGACCAGATGGGTTTTTGAAAGCACATTCAGCATGGCGTACGCTATTTTTTTATCATGAACTCTTTAGAGACCAATTTGATAGCGGGTGTTTACAACTAAGGGGGAAACGGGCCCAACCAAAGAGTATTTATGTTCTTGTCACTTTTCGTTCCCCCAATTTTTCAAAGCGGGTGTTTGCCACTAAGAGGAAACTGACCCGGCCAGAGTGTTTAGAGTCGTGTAACTTTCTGGACAAACTATTTTTCAATGCTAGGTAATAAAAATAGAAGGTACGACGAAAAGGTGTGATTGCAACGGTCTATCAGAAACCAATATTTCCGCAGTCAAACCGGTGGAATGAATTTACCTAAAAATTTTAATGTGACAAGAAAGAAAAGTGTGTTTGGGGATATGGGTTAATTGGAAGAAGGATGAATTAGTGAAGTTATAGTGGAGGGCGAGTTGCTAGAGAAAAACCAATGTGGATGAGTTGAAATAATTTTTTTTAACAAGAAATGACTGAAAAGGGTTTGATTGGCAGAAGGCTTTATTACCGTATTTATTATTGAAGGTGATGTGCTAGTGAAAAACCAGTGTGAATTATTGGTATAAAAAATTTTAACAATAAATGACTGAAACATGTTTTGGGAGGAGATGGGTTGATTGGCAGAAGGGTTTATTAGCTTAGTTTTAGTGGAAGGCGACTTGCTAGAGAAAAACCAGTGTGGATGAATTAAAATAAAAAATTTTAACAACAAATGGCTGAAAAGTGTTTTGGGGGGAGATGTGTTGATTGGCAGAAGGATGTATTAGCAAAGTTATAGTGGAGGGCGAGTTGCTAGCGTAAAATCTAAGCTAATAAGGGTTTTTGACCGTAAACTCTAGTTTTTTGTAAGAAAATTATGGAAAATACAATTCGTTGGTTCATAGGTGAAACGTGGGTCCAGGTATATTTCGAAAAATAAACTATTTCTGTAGAGTCTGAGCTAATAAGGGTTTTTGACCATAAACTCTTGTTTCCTGTAAGAAAATTAGGGAAAATACAATTCTCTCGTTCAAATGTAAAACTTAAGTCCAGTTTTGAATACTCATAATGATGAGGACTGATGGTTATAATTTAATATTTTTTTCATAGAAAAACTATTTTTTTTTAAACTTCTAAATTATTCTCCTTTATTTTTTTTTGTACGTATGAAAAATTGGCAAAACATGCGAACTACACTTGAAAGTGCAAACCATGAACGGCAATATAAACAGGATCACTGTCACCACGACATTCCATTTCTAACGATTATAACTGACTAGACAATTATATACCCTCAAGCGGAATTGTTTACGCTGCAGTACGATAAACAAATAAGTTATATCTTTTAAAAAAGTGAAGATGGAGCATTTTAATAAAGTGTGTTCACATGTCAATGTTATTGTAGCATTGAATGCTGACAAGGAGAAGTATTTAAACTATGAAACAAGTAAAAAGGATAGCACTATTGGAAATGTATGTGTGCATTGTCATGACAGTAAGGAATTTAATTTCTTTGGAGTACCAAAAAAAATCAACTCTTCTTATGGTGGATATGCAAGAGAGAGATATCCAGAGATGATAGCACTCAAAGAAAATGCCAACATAAAAATAATAGTTGGTGAAGAGGGAAATCTTTTTGCCAGTGCTTGTGGTAACATGCTACCTTTTGTTGCACCCCATCGTCAACTTTCGGGTATTAGCGTTCAACGGAAGATCATAAGAAGATATGCATTCTCTTCTACTAATATCATAAACCATATCTTATCGACGTGCCGAAACTGATACCTTTGTAAAAATAATGTTGTAATAGACAGTGAAATTGCCGGAAAAATAAAAAGGGCATTGGCAGAAAATATCACTAAGGAATATAAAGATGAATCGATGAAAAACAAAAAGTGCCAGCAAATGTCACTACCATTAATCAAACAATTAATGAACCAAATAATAGCAAAGATGAAGTGCATATTGAACATTTGGATGACCCCCCATTAGAAATGTGTTCACATGCTAGTATTATTGTAGCATTGAATGCTAACAAGGAGAAGTATTTGAACTATGAAACCAATGCAAGTAGTAGAACTATCGGAAACGTATGCGTGCGTTCTCATGACACTCTTGAATAAATTTCTTTTGACTACAAAAAAAATTCAATTTTAGAAATGGTGAATATGCGAAAGTATCATTTTCAGAGTTGTTAATACTCAAAAAGAATGTCAACATAAAAATAATAGTTGATGAAGAGGGGTATCTTCATGCTAGTGCTATAGGTAACATGCTACCTATTGATAGAACCTTTCGTCGGCTTTCAGGTATTAGCATTCAAATGAAAGCAAAGAGGAAAAAAAGGCCTACTCTGCTACTAATATCGTAAACCATATCTTGTCTACGTGCCGAATCTGTTACCTGTGTAAAAATAATGTGATAATAGACAGTGAAATTGCCAGAAAAATAAAAAGGGCATTGTCATACAAAATCACTATAGAATATATAGAAGTAACGATGAAAAACAAAGCACCAGCAAACGTTACTGACATTGATCAAACAGTCAATGAATCAAATAATACCAAAGACGAAAAGCATATTGAGCCTGTTCATGAGACACCAGTAAAAATTGTGTATGATTCAAAGTTGAATAATATAATTCTACTGATTACGAACTAAGAGAAGACAATAACTACAATATCAAGAGAGAACATGGTGAACTATTTTATGTAACAGATTCAAAATGTCCAAAGTTAATCATTGATATTAATAATGTATCATAATATATTTTTGTATTAATATTCTACATAACATTATTTCATTAAAAATATTACATTGTTATGTGTTCATTATTTTTTAGAGTAAGCCAACATATCAAGCGTTTAGAATGTCTATTAAAACATCGACGATGTAAGAAAAGGAATTTGCACACATCTATTGTCAGACACATGGGATAACATTGTCAAAATCTAGCTATAAGATCGAAAAAAATGTAGATAAGTAGGTGAGTAAGTAGGTAAGCAAGTAACGAAGTAAGTAAGTAGGTAAGTAATAAACTCTCTCTTCAATTAACCTCTTTGATATACAATACAGAAATCTATATGCATGCAGAGACAACCCACACACACACACAGAGACGACACACACATAGCGACGACACACGCACAGAAACGACAACACACAGAGAGACGACAACACACAGAGAGAAGACACAATCACAGAGACGACACGCACACAGAGACAACACACACACACACAGAGACGACACACACACACAGAAAAGACACACGCACAGAGACGACACACACACACCCACAGACGACACACACACAGAGATGACACACATACACACAGAGAGACGAGACACACACACACACAGAAACGACAAACACACATAGAGATGACACACATACAAAGAGATGAAACGCACACACACACAGAGACGATACGCGCACAGAGAGGACACACACACAAAGACAACAAGCACAGAGAACGACACGCACACAGAGATAACACACAAACACACACAGACGACACACACATAGCGACGACACACGCACAGAGACGACACACACACGCAGAGAGAGAAGACACACGCACAGAAACGACACACACACAAATACGAAAGACACACAGAGACGAAACACACACAGAGATGACACATACACAGAGAGACGAGACACACACACATAGAAATCACAAACACACATAGAGACGACACACACACAAAGAGAGGTCACACACACATACACTGAGATAAAAGACACCTAAAGATGATAAACGCACAGATAGGACACACGCACAAAGGCACCAAGAACAGAGAAAACACACGCACAGAGACAACACACACACAAAGAAGAACAACATATAGCAACGAAACAGGAACAGCTATGAAAAGAATCCAGAGACGCCAACAACCAGAGTGAAGACGCATCCAAACAGACTACACAAACACAGAGAGACGACACACACACAGGGATCACACGCAAACACGGATCACACACACACAGAGAGACGAGACACACACACAAATAGAAACGACAAACAAACATAGAGACGACACGCACACAAAGAGAGGACACACACACACACACAGATATGAAACACACATAGAGACGATACACGCACAGAGAGGACACACACACAAAGACAACAAGCACAGAGACAACACACACACAGAGACAACACACACACAGAGACTACAAACATATACCAATGACACACGAAGAGAGATGACACACACACAGAGACGACAACACAAATAGTGAAGACACACTCACAGGGAAGACACACACACAGGGACGACACACACACACAGGGACGACACACACACAGAGATGACAAACACACACACATAGAGACAGCACACACATAGAGACTATACACACACACAAACACACACAGAGACAACACCCACACAGAGACAACAACCACACACAGAGACGACACACACACACAAAGACGGCACACACACACAGAAACGACCAACCCAAAGTGAGGACTTAAACATAGAGACGGCACACGCACAGAGATGACAAACACACAGAGACGAGACACATAGAGAGAGAGACGAAACACACACACACAGAGACGAAAGACACACAGACAGCACACACAGAGAGATGACACGCACACACATATACGAAACACAAAAAGATACGACACACGCACAGAGACGACAAACATACAGAGAAGACATAAAAACAAAGACAACACACCCACAGAGATGATACACACATAGAGAGGAGACATGCACAGACACGACACACAAACCGAGTCATAGTGAGAGAGATATCCAAAAAGTTGGGTTGATCTAGGTTCACTTAGAGTGGCGCGCCAGTCTAAGTGTCTGTGCGTCATTATTCATTAATTATTAAGGAGATTCCTCATTAATATTAATGAAAATATATCACATTTGAAGTCTAATCATCAAGGAAATAGGTCATCTACTTCTTATACAAACTCAACATAACATCAACAAGGGAGAATTTTTCTCTTGTTGGCAGGTCTAGTGCTTGAAATTCAATATAGTGAGAAACAAGTTTGACTGTTTTCAATATCTGAATTAGACTATGGTATATTAATTAATGTAATTAAGTTACAAGTGTATTTACCCGTGAAATTAAATAAAAAAGATGTTATAGATTAAAGATACATATTAAAAAAAACAATCATTTTTTTTAACAAAAGTACACGTTGTGGTTTTCATATTTCCAATTGACACCCACAACGCGACTTTTGTTAAAAAAAAGTCACTTTATGATTGCCTTCGCTGCTCCACAACTTAAGCGTAATGCTTGGTGCAAACAAAACGAACGTGAATACTATAAGCTCGATTTTTAACGCTGCATGTCTGAGCTACAGTATTTTTACGTAGTTGAGGACATTAAACACAAAAATGTTTTGGAAAAAGCGTCTGTTTTTACTGAAAAACGATTGAAATGTGTGTTTCCTCTGATATTTGATCTATTTAAACTCTACTGCACTATTTCTATGAATTCTGCTTCGTGTGAAATATTTTTTTCTTGCCTTAGATGGCTGACGCACTAGACCTGCCACCAAGAGCAAAATTATCCCTCGTTGATGTTATGCTGAGATTGTATAAGAAGTATATGACCTTATTTACTTGATGACAAGACTTCAAATGTGATATATGTTCATTATTATTAATGAGGAAGCTCCTTAATACTTAATGAATTATAGGTTTTTCCTCCAAATCAATGGGGGGGGGAACAACTTTCCCCGTTCCCCCCCCCCCTAGATGACACCACTGTTAATTGGGATGTTAATAGGAAAGTCATTTCAGTTAAACGCAAACTATTGTTTGCGTTTTCTACATTAAAAATGGCCTAAAATTAATTAAAAAAAATTCTGGTCGAAGTAAAGAGCGAATCTGAAGCTTAAAACGAGCAACAGTTTAGAAGTTACTTAATATACTATAGTTTTTTTCCTCCAAATTATTGGACAGGAGAGGACCACTGCCCCCTGCCCCCCCCCCCTACGCCTCCCCAACGATGCCACTGCCAATTTGGAAATTAACAGGAGAGTCGTTTCAGTTATTAGTAGCACTTTCTTAACTATTACTAAAACTGCTACTGTTTAAGCTGTTTTGCGTTAAAACTTTTTTATTATAAATTTTATAATTGAAATTGTTTTATTAAAAGTCGAAGTTGTAACATCTAAATTTGCAATGAATAGGGTTAATTATTGTATGAAATGTCTCACACAAGACACGACCAGGTTTTTTGTGTGTGCATGGAAGCACCATATGTTGGAGTTCTGATGGATATTTGTTAGATTAAAGAAAAGTTTTATTTTAGTAGTTCTTTTATTTTTGTATATCTATACTTGTTGTTTTCGATTTCCTACTCTGTTTATTTTTGAAAACTCCTTCCCATCTTTTTTTTAAAGCTGCTATATTTGAATAATTTCTTTATTATTACATATAACCTTTATATTTTGCACCGCTCCCTCCCCCAAATATGCTAATATATACTAGAAGGGGTGTATAAGATAATAATATATTATCTTATTTTGCACATATATTACATATATATGTAAATATATATATTTTCTCTCTCGTGTCCATATCCACTCCGCGTTTGATTAAAAATTTATCCAAAATCCTGTAAATCAAGACAATATATTTGATTTCTTCTTCTCCCCTTATCAATTATAGGTTAAAAAACAAATACAGCTAGTATATTTTCACATAAAAAAATAAATGACTAAAATAAAAATAAAAATTATAGACAATTAAGAAGTTTGGAAATTCCTTGCAACGGCCGGGATCGAACCTCAGCCTAAAGATTTTCAGGCGTAGCTTTATCCACAAAGCTGTTACAAGGTGTTTGATTCGTATATTCATAATATGCATGAAATGGATATAGCTTGTATCTGACAGAAAATGACATCATATCCAATAGAAATATCTGTCACTGCAACCATTAAGTCACTCTTTACTTTTTCATTTTAATTAACCGAATTTGATATAAGGATAGAATTGGGGTATATCCAAGAAAATATGTTAAGAAAAGAATTTTTACCATAAATATGCAGACAAATAGTAACTTACATAATTTTAAGGTGCTTCCAAATATACCTAACCAACCTCCTAATTGTCAAATATGTTAGAGAGGAAATCTATACTAGATAATAATATATTCTATAATATAGCACATATATTAGGTATGTATACAAATATATCTTTTCTTTCTCCATATTCAGTCTGCGTCTTGATTACAAATGTATCCAAAGTTTTGGATATACTTGAAATACCAAGACTTTTCCTGGAACCCTCTTTCACTGTTCTTTTTTCTTTTTACTCTCTTTTTTTAGAATAAATTTGTCAGTTTGGTCAGTTATTGGCATCTTTGTCACACTGGTCCCCATCAAGAATTTTCTCATTAGTACCCTAGTCACATTGGGCCCCCCAAGATTTTACTCTAGATCAACCCCTGAATCCTTTGCAATTTTGTAAAATCTTCCCTAATGATTCGTTTCTCTAAGAACAGCAATAAATCCCTGCTAGGCACTTATGTGTCAGGGATGACGAAGGGGATCCCTAGAAATTCCACACTTTTATTTCCTTCCCCAATGTTACTCTAAATTGTCTTATAATTAGACTGCATTCGCTTCATTTTACGAGCTTGCTCTCCCTTTCAAATGTATTTCGTCTTACGTGCCTAATTCATGACTTGATCATCTGACAAGTTAACCCAAACTCATTCAGTTCAAATTAGGTCTTTTTCATTCTTTTTAAAGATTTTTTTATTTACATTCGTTGCATTTATTTGCTGTTTTATTGCTATTATAACGAAGTTTGTATGTTGTTTTTTAACCTTTCCGTTTTATATATTCCTCTATGTATTTATTTGTGCGTGTGTTCATGTGTGTGTGTTTTTTTCTTTTCTTTTTTGAAAAATCACATGTATATTATATATACTTGTTTCTTTATTTGACTAACTGTTTTTTTTACATGATTTATTTTACAAATTTATTTGACTATCATCAAATAAATCATTAATATTTGGCTAACATATGAGAAGCCAATCTAAGAATTTTTTAGTTGCTGTTACATGCTGATATTTGTAGCCTACACAATTTCTATTTTTATTTCAAGTTCTGTAATTAAGATTAAACAACTTGAAATTTAAAAAAAATGTTTAGGTTACACATATCAGCGTTTTTTTTAATTACCGCGTGTGAAGCAAACCCAAGATCGTTTAGTTAAATAATTTTAAAAGCTTTTCCCACAGATTATTTCTTTTTAATTATTTTTTAATACTTTTTATTATAAAAAATTTTGTATGTTTGTTTTTTTTCGTTTTGGTTTTATATATTACTCTATGTATTTATTTGTGCGTGTGTTCATGTATGTGTATGTTTATGTATGTGTGTGTTTATTTTTCTTTTCTTTTTTGAAAAGTCACATGAATATTATATATATTTGTTTCTTTATTTGACTAATTGTTTTTTATATTATCTATTTTACCAATTTAAATGACTATGGTCAAATAAATCAGTACTATTTGGCTATCATATAAGAAGCCAATCTAAGATTTTTTTAGTTGCTGTTATATGCTGATATGTGTAGCCTACACAATTTTTATTTTTATTTCAAGTTCTGTAATTAAAATTGAAGAACTTGAAATTTTTAAAAAATAATATGTAGGTTACACATATCAGCGTTATTTTAATTACCGCGTGTGAAGCCAATCCAAGGTCGTTTAGTTAAATAATCTTAAAAAACTTTTTTGACAAATTAAGTTTTTCAAAGAAAAGTAAAGAGCTTCATTAGACTAAGAATTAGCAGAAATAAAGTCAAATAATCTTCCAATCATAAATCTACCGCAAATCACTATCCATAAATAAATGAAACTCAAAACGAACAGAATTTACAATAAATAGCTGAGTCAAGCTCAAAATGAGCAAAAATTAACATGATTAGGGCTGATAACCCCCATGCTTTCTCAAGACCAAATTACAATATGCGCTTTACTGAAAAAAAATGACCGGGGGTTGTCAGTTTCATTGACGTATACTGATATTTATACCTTATAATTTTGATAATTTTTATTTATGAAAGTAAGAGAAGTGAAAGCATTTAAAAGTATTTTGTTTTCAATAAAGCGCAACTTATGTTCTGGTCTTGAGAAGACACGGGGGTTACAAAACTTGGTAACCCCAAGTTTGGGGTTACAACAAAACAAGTTTTTCAAAAAAAAATTAAAGAACTCGATTAAACCAAAAATGAACAAAAATACAATCAATAGATCTAACAAGCATACAACTACCACACATCAGTATCAATAAATAAATGAAACCCAAAACGAACAGAAACTAAAATAATAACAGAGACAAACTCAAAACGAGCAAAAATTAATATGAGTAGGGTTCAAAGCTCTTATGCCTTCTAAAAGAAAGAATATAATTTGTACTTTACAGAAAAAAAAAATTAATGAATTTAATGAAAAAAAATGTGTATTGTCAGTTTAATAAACACAAGCCGATATTCATTTCTTAAAATCTGAATGAATTTTTGATTTCTTGAAGTTATAAAAGTGAAAGCATTTCAAAGAATTTTTTCAGATAAATACAAATTATATCTTAATGTCCTCGATCGTTCTTGGTATATTCCTGAGATGTCTTATTGGCAACCAGCATAAAAACAGTATGTTTTGATTAAATTTTAAAGCAACATTTAGTTTTAAGCATAATTGGCAAATTACATAGCTGCGGGAGGTTGACCTACCTAATAACCCTAAAGATATATTTACTAGACCATTCAGCTATGCTGAACAAAATGGATGTCTTAAAGTTTTGACTGGAAGTTTCGGGAAAATTATGAGCTAAAGAGGAGGGCTGAATGCCCTCCAATCATTTTTTACTCTTAAGAGAGCACTATAACTTTTAATTTTCAATCAAATTAGCTCCTTTAAAATATAAATGATATTACTAGCTATGAGGTATGTGATTAACTAGGTTCGCTTTTTATCTTGATGATAATGGTCTGGGGTCTATATCTGATATAGAAATATGGTGAGTAAGCCAATTCTTTTAATATATCTATTGGTATAAAAATCCTTTTTTTATTGTTTCGGTTACTATTTAGCCGGGTCGTTCCTTACTTACAGTTCGTTACCACGAACTGTTTGATTACCACTCAAAATCCAAACAGAGATCATCGAAATTTTGATCGTTTTTTCTGTGTTACCAAAAGTCTTGTAATATAAAACTTTATAGTTTCACGAATTGTAGTTAAAAAAATAAAAAAGTTTTTAAACTAAAGTAAGGAGCAAGTTTTAAACTTAAAACAAATATAAATTGCTCTGTAAATAGGGGGGACTGTCCCTTTCTCAACACCTTGCTCATTAAACAAAAGTATTTTAGTGGTTTGAAAAATCTTATTTTTCCAATTGCAAAATATTTTTTTAAAAGTTTGAAAAAAGCCAAACTGCAAAGTAAAGAGTAAGGAGCTAAGGAGGAGAATAAGGAGTAATCTTTTCACATAAGTTTCAAATTTGTTCCTTGCTTTCATTTGAAAAGCTCTTTTTTTATTTAGTTTCTGATTGTTCTCCGAATCAAACCCAGGCCGAACCAGGATATAATTTGAGGTATCGGTCCCTTAAATCCCTGGTTAATTGCTTTTAAAGTGTGCAACTCAAAAATTGTACGTTGATTAGTACCGCCCTACGTTTAAATTTGCAATATCAATTTTGGATAAAATTTGAATATACTTAAAAAATTGGCGATGATTAGTAATTCTACTGAAAAGTTCTTGTTACTATTATTACTAAAGAATTTCGTTTGGATGAAAAGGAGTATTACTGTTTCTATGGATTGAAATTCTGTGAGATCTTCTCAATAACTGAGGCCATCACAACCTCTACAATAGGATTTCTTATCGATAAATATATTACATAGATTTTTCAGAATACATTAAAGTACTTCATATAAATAGAAAAAGAAAATAACACTATTTAAAATTGCTCAAAACTAAGTTCCTAGCAGTATTTGCCATCCCAAAGAAGTTTTCTCGACGGGCTGATGATAACCTGCCTTGGATTTTCCACCTCTTTGCTGGTAGATATGGGAATATAACATTTTAGCTGAATAGTGAAATAATTTAATTAATTCCTGCTCCCCCATACCTCTTTCAACATTTATCTGAAGCCTCGTGAAGAGTAAGAAGTTTGTCCATTAAAATGTACTTTTTTAGGAATCTACCTTACCCCACCTAAGCACTGACTCACCCCCCCCCCTTATTACAGCTGATACGCAATTACACATAATCGAACATAGCCTATTTTCATTATAACTAAAGCGAATCAACTTTGTTGAATTCATTACTGCCCCCATGTAGCATTACTGCTTTTGCGACTGGGAAGCCAAAAATATTGTTATCGATACTTTTAAATCAATTAGCTTCTGAAAATTTTAAATTGATTGCAAATTCGTCCTTTCCGGGGTAAAGTCGTAGTTAGGTGCCCTAAAATAGCAAGAAAACAAGACTTTCTCCTGGCCCAATCTGTATGGTCAATTAAAAAAGAGCTTTAAATTTACGTTTGAATGAGCTCCCTCCCGATTAGCTTGGACCTTTGGTTTGATACAGTCACCCTTGTGAAAATAAAATAAATAAACATGCATCGACGATGTTTCTTCTGAAAAAAAGAGAATCGAAATTCAACATTTTAAAAATTGGAGCTTGAAACCTCTGTGGTAAGGATCTCTGATACGATGTATCTAATAAAGGGATTTTCAATTGCCGGTGTAGCAATTGTCATGAGAATTCCATTTTAGTTTTGGTGAATATTCGTCCAAGTCAATTTTTACTTCCAGTTATTTTTTTATCCAGTTATTTTTTTATTTGATAAGATTCTCGTGTGACGAAATTTTTTTTGGAACCTGTTCATGTTATTTAGTTCAATGGCAGCTGGATAGTCATTTTAAATTTTTTTTTTCTTTCGCTATTTTTTTTTTTTTTTAATGTCTGAATATATAAGGGATTTAATTTAAAGGGGCGGAGAATTGTCATGTTATCAAAGAGGTAAAATTTACATGGCGGTGAAAAATTCAAAACGTGGTATCTATGCAGGTAGGATGTTTTTGAGTATCTCTACTCCTTCTGTAAACTATTCTAAAGCGTAGGAAATTGCATAAAGACAAGTCTACATGTGTTAAAATCTACGGAAGCAATACATTTTTCTGCAATTTTGGTTTGAGTTTGATTTTCTTTTAACATTAAATGCATAATAATTAAATATATTATTGGCTAAATAAATTGATCCCTTTGCCAGGAATCCTTGTCGTTTAAAATTTACTGTATTTTGTTTCATTTTGCATGGAATTTAATTGCTCTTTTTATTTGAGAGTATTTAAAAATAAAATTATTCATACGAAACAGATTTCCTGAAATATATTCCCTATCATCCAGCCACCACTGATATATTGGTGTTTGCCCCCCCCCCCCTGGAAAATTTTCTGCCGGCGTACTTGCTGTACATAAAATAAAATCATATTCAATCCTTTTTATGCAAGCCTCTTCGAGCTTTTGTGCTCTGAAAATTGAAAGGCGTCGTAAAACATGTCAGTAAATATGTAAAATACCGGTGAAATAGGTAAAATACCGGTAAAATAGGAAAACTCCATAAAATAGGTAATATACCAATTTTATGGGGGTCCGAAACATTAGGGTAAAATACGTGAAATACCCAGTTTTACCGTGACCTATTTCACCAGTTACAACGCTACTCCTATATACCCTAGTATCTTGTAATGATCCTGTCAGTCTTCGGTTTACTATAACTTAATCAACAAGGTTTGCTGTCTTACCATCACGTAAATACCACTGTCAACCTATGGGCCATTTTTTGACCAAACACCGTATTGGTTATAACTAGATTTTTGTACCTAAAAAATTGCAAAAGTCTATTGCCATTGCTGTTTTCCTTTCCTACACGAAATTCACCTAGGCTAGGATATCATCTATCCCTATTTCTTCCGACCTGGGCGTTAAAATATCGTAGTAAAAACACCATATTTCTACCTAGGACCCTGTCCTGTCTATTTGCTCTTGTAACTGTAAGTAAAATTCATCTGAGTCACTAGTATCTCCGTCAGTCGGTTCGACAGGGGGATATACTACAATAACTGATACCCTGAACTTCTTAGTTATAAAATGAGCAATTACCATTATATTATTAAAACCTTCCCAGCCTAAACAAAACTTAGTAGCTTCCTTACTCATCATGAGCGTTACTCCTTGTCTATGTACCCCATACCTCCTGCCTGAGTAAACAATTTCTGTATAACCTAATTTCATGCTTCCTACCCCTGGCATATGGGTTTCTGAAACTCCTAATAAGTCCAGTTCAAATCGTCTGAATTCGTCACTCAAAATGTCGATACGATAGTCATTTTTTAACGTCGTAACATTCCAAGTTCCAATTTTCATGTTCTTTAAATCCTTGAAATTATTTTGGCCTCAGGAAAAGCAATGATCCCGGATGCCAGTGCCGGACGGAGATCAACATATCTTTTCAAGTCTAAACCAAGGCGCTTAATCCGGCTTAGAACCGGACAGCAAAAAGTCCCTGGGGCCTCCAGTATAAATGGAGGCTTTGCGCAACTTTCGGCCAATCTTGGTCACAACATGGTTTTCAGCACTTGGCGATGCTCTTCTATCAACAAAAGTTGAACTCCTGCAAAGAAAGTCCCAATGCTATTACCTCCGACTCATTATATATTCATGTCTACAAATATTATGCTACTACGGAGAGGCATCCCATAGTAGATAAATTTTTTAGGAAGAGGTTATTCAGCCCCAAAACACTCGTCAAAAAAGACCAAACCCAGAATAATTATCCATTAATCAGAATCCAGTGCAAATGCTGCATCGTTTAATAGGCTATAATTTTCTAGAGGGCAACACTCCTCAAGTGGGAATAAAGTTGACCACAAGGTCCCCAAACTTGCTAGTACCCCGAAAGGGTCGAGGCAGCGCTTTGCAGAGGCCGTTGTCCATAGATCTGGATCTTACGCCCTGTCGCAGTTGTCCTCCTCTAGAGGATCCTCACACGATAATGTTCTGCGTCACCATGCAATTTAACCCATTACTGGCAGAAGGTTTGTAACTCATGAGACGTGAGGACACGCCGGTGGGCCCTGTTGAGTGTAGATTTGAGGGGCCTTCTTCCTCCTCCACCCGTGCCTCCTATGAGGGTACCTTACGTATCCGTAGGGCGTTCCCCTATCGCCACCTGGGGACACGCTGAGTGGCATGGGGGAGGCCCCTAAAGAGTAATAGACTAAGAAAGCTTCTTCTTTTTTTCAGTTTTTTACTACTCTGAGCAGTAATTTTATTAAATCCAATTTAGTAAATTTTCGAGATACCATTTTCGCAGCTTCTTTTTAAGCGGTGTTAATTAATATTACCTGATCTTTTTTTTCAGAACAGGCTTCTTATTACCATTAATTGCAATGCAATTACGACGCCTGAGGTTGTAAAATTTGAAGAGTATTATCAGCGTAAAAAGATGGCCTGCCAACATAAAGCTGAATAAGATAAAGTGGGTAAGATGTGTAGTGACTTGGATGGCGTTGTTGCAAATAACAAGACTTGAAACGAAGTCCTGTATCACGTCACGATGACGGTAAATGTGATCAATAGTCTGAATCTCAAACCTTGATGCGACCTGATACCTTTTCCGTAAAGATGAATATATACAAGCCTTCACTTTCTTCCTTGAAAGGTCAAACTTTTGCGTAAAGTGCGAAGGATGATGAAGTGGCAACCCCCCCCTCCCAAACGGGGAATAATCTTCGTCCGTTCAAGATTCAATGCTGCTAAATACTTTCAGTCAAAAAAAAATTTTCTATTTAATATCTGACCGGTTTCCAAATCACACCAGGAAATCTCCTTCCCTGCCCTTTATGCGGACTTTTCCCCGGAAAATTTCCACTCCATGGACAATTTTCTCGTAGAAACCCCCCCCCCCCCCAAACACAACTGTATATTTCCCGATAACAGACACTTGGCTATACATGAACAATAAGTAAATTCAGTAACTTTCAGCCCTTTCCCCAGGGCCTACAAAGGTCACGTCACCCCGAATGCATAGTTATTGGATCTTTCCACTATGCTAAATCCAATGGCTTTCTGAAAATTTTGATCAGATGTATTTGCAGAAAAAGGGCGTGAGAAAGGGGCTAATCACCCTCAAATCTTTTCAGTCATTTAAAATGAGCACTATAAATTTTTAGTTTCGTTCAAATGAGCGCTCTCCCGATCTTCTAGGACAATTGATTCTATGGAATCCTCCCTGAAAAAGAAGTGTATCCGTGATCTTTCTTCTAGCAAAAAATACAAAATTCCACATCTCTGTAGATAGAAGCTTGAAACCTTTACTGTATGGCTCTCTTATATGTTGAATCTGATGGTGTGATCTTAAAATAGATCCATTGTTTTTTTGGGGGGCGTTTTCACCCTTTTTCGAAAATTAGGCAAATTTTCAGGTTCGTAGCTTACGACGGTTAACATTAGACTTGATGAATTTTATATGTATGGAATCAGTATAAAAAGTATATAATCATTTTTCAATTCTTTTTTATATAATCCTCTTTTTTCTGCATCAGTATATAAATCCTTCTGATTTAGCTTATCTATTTTGATGAAAGTTCGATTTTGTAGAGTTTTGGTTACTTTTGGGCCGAATCGCTCCTAACATACAGTTTGTTACCCTGAACTGTTTGAAATTGGACTTGCTGTTCTTTCAAACATTTTCAACTGCGAAACAATGACTGACAATTTGGCTATTTTAGTCTCTACATCTTCCCTGCATTCACTGTTGTAACTACTAATGCCCTCCATTTGATCCATATTAGATCCATTTTTATCCTCATTGATATGACAATGAATAACGCATAGTAAAAGTTCAGAACAACAAATTTAATCGGCGCTGGTGCATTATAACTAAACCATTGCTATAGATTGCACAAGGAATGCACACACGAAACCCTTCAAACGGCTATATGCTATCTAAATTGATGGCATGGCGTGGTTTCTGATTGAGTGCAAAAAATTGAGCATCCTGTGCTAGGATGGGAGGCTGGGGAAGTGGAGGGGGGATATGTTGTGCAACATTAGCGGTAAAGCTTGCTGAAAAAAAGCCGAATGTATATGCAATTCACCTTAGCCCACGCAAAAGCTTTTTTAAACTATACTAATGTCACCTGCAGAAACTCATTACTGATAATTTTAGTAAAAGCTTGATCACCAGTACTTAATTTTGTGTTTATTTAATTTGCGTTTATTGTTTAATATGTATTGTGTTATGTTTTGAAACTACCCTAGAGTAGTAAGTACATATGGAATTTGCCGCCTTTATGTTCCTTCCGGTGTTATTTGCGTACGGCCCTAGTAATTTCTATACTGTTTGCCGGGACGTATACACCTTTTCAAAGAGAGTGAGTATCGTCTCACATGGCCTTATACTATGCCACCTTTATGTTCCTTCCGGTGTTATTTGCGTACGGCCCTAGGAATTTATATACTATTTGCCGGGACGTATACACCTTTTCAAAGAGTTTGAGTATCCTCTCACATGGCCTTATACTTTGCTTGCTGCCATAGCAATTCCTATGTTATTTGCTTGCGGCCCTAGGAATTTCTATACTATTTGCCGGGACGTATACACCTTTTCAAAGAGAGTGAGTATCCTCTCACATGGCCTTATACTTTGCATCTTCACGAATGACAAGTAACAATTTTCCTTAAATTAGAATATTAGATAGACTTCACATGTAAACGAGAAACTGCCGGTGATTTAGACGTAATTTTCTCACACCTAGATGAGATCTCATTAGTCCAAATATACATGCTAATTCGATTTCATCTCCTGACATATTTTTACATGTCAATTGCTAAAGAACTTTATTTATCTCAAACTTAGACATCAGATGCCTTTTAGGGTAAATCCGTGTCAGATAGGAATTCCCATGTTATTTGCTTGCGTGTATAGGAATTCCCATTGTATTTTCTTGCGTGTATTGTATGGACACGTGGTTGTTCTAGATAGTATATTAATTCCGTTTTTTTGTCCTTGCGTTTATATTAATTACCATGGTTTTATCTTTCGTGTCAAGGAATTCCCATGTTATTTGCTTGTGTGCATAGGAACTCCCATGTTACTTGCTTGCGCGTATAGGAATTCGCATGCTATTTTATTGGCTTATGTTCCCTCCCATGCTATTATAAAGGTTTTTGTTCCTTTTCAATGCTATTCCAGGAGCTTATGTTCCTTCCTATGCTATTATAAGGGCTTTTCCGTGTGGTTTTTCTTTACTTGGTACCCATTAAGAACAAAAATTTTGTGTTAAATAAGTAGAGCTTTACGGGGTTTGATAGACTCTGTTGCCTGATTCTTTTTGTTTTTTATTTACTTTGGGCCAAATAAAATCGATTTTTCTGTTTTAAATAAGTAGTTATTTTATTTTTTAAAAGAGCTTCACTGGGTTTGATAGACTCTGTTGCCAGATTCCGTGTTGTTTTTCTTTTGTTTGTGCCTATTAAAACGAAATGTTTGTGTTAAATAAGTAGTTTTTGTATCTTTTAAAAGAGCTTTACGGGGTTTGAGAGACTCTGTTGCCTGATTCCGTGTGGTTTTTCTTTACTTAGTGCTCATTAAAAACGAAGTTTTTTTTTTAAATAAGTAGTTCTTGTATATTTTAAAAGAGCTTTAAGGTGTTTGAGAGACCCTGTTGCCTGATTCAGTCTGGTTTTTATTTACTTTGTGCCCATTAAAAACGAAATTTGTTTGTTAAATAAGTAGGAATTTTATCTTTTAAAATAGCTTTACGGGGTTTGAGAGACTCAGTTGCCTGATTCCGTGTGGTTTTTCTTTACTTAGTGCACATTAAAAACAGATTATTTTTTTTAAATAAGTAGTTCTTGTATCTTTTAAAATATCTTTACGGGGTTTGAGAGACTCGGTTGCCTGATTCCGTGTGGTTTTTCTTTACTTGATAAAAATTAAAAACAAAAATTGTGTGTTAAATAAGTAATTGTTGTATATTTTAAAAGAGCTTTAAGGGGTTTGAGAGACTTGGTTGCCTGATTCTGCGTGGTTTTTCTTTACTTGGTGCCCATTGAAAACAAAAATTTTGTGTTAAATAAGTAGTTCTTGTATCTTTTAATAGAGCTTTACGGGGTTTGAGTGACTCTGTTGCCCGATTCCGTGTTGTTTTTCTTTACTTGGTGCCCATTAAAAACGAAATTTTGTGTTAAATAAGTATTTCTTGTATCTTTTAAAAGAGCTTTACGGGGTTTGAGAGACTCGGTTGCATTGTGTTTTCCATAATATTCTTACAAGAAACGAGCTTTATGGGGTTTTGAGAGACTCGGTTGCCTAATTCCGTGTGGTTTTTCTTTACTTGGTGCCCATTAGAAACAAAATTTTTGCGTTAAATAAGTAGTTCTTGCATCTTTTAAAAGAGCTTTATGGGGTTTGAGAGACTCGGTTGCCTGATTCCGTATGGTTTTTCTTTTCTTGATGCCCATTAAAAACGAAATTTTTTTGTTAAATAAGTAGTTCTTTTATCTTTTCAAATAGCTTTACGTGGTTGATATGTTAGTGTTCTTTATTACGCGGGGTTTTTCTTTACCTTGTTACAATTAATATAGAAATTTTTGTTTTAAACAAGATTGTCTATTATAAATTCTAGTAGCTTTACAGGGTTTGAGAGAATCGGTTGACTGATTCCGTGTGGTTTTTCTTTACTTGATGCTCATTAAAAACGAAATTTTTGTGTTAAATAAGTAGTTCTTGTATCTTTTAAAAGAGCTTTACGGGGTTTAAGAGACTCGGTAGCATTGTATTTTCCATGATTTTCTTACAAGAAACTAGAGTTTACGGTCAAAAACCCTTATTAGCTCAGATTTTATAGAAATAGTTTTATTTTTCGATCTGAAAATAGACTAAAGTTTCAGATTTGAACCAGAGAATTGTATTTTCCATAATTTTCTTACATCTTTGGAAATCATTAACGATAACAAACATGTTTTCGACCAGATGGGTTTTTGAAAGCACATTCAGCATGGCGTACGCTATTTTTTTTTTATCATGAACTCTTTAGAGACCAATTTGATAGCGGGTGTTTACAACTAAGGGGGAAACTGTCTCGACCAAAGAGTATTGTAAATAAGTCATATACTTCTTATACAATCCAAGCATAACATCAACGAGGGATAATTTTGCTCTTGGTGGCAGGTCTAGTGCGTCAGCCATCTAAGGCAAGAAAAAAATATTTCACACGAAGCAGAATTCATAGAAATAGTGCAGTAGAGTTTAAATAGATCAAATATCAGAGGAAACACACATTTCAATCGTTTTTGAGTAAAAACAGACGCTCTTTCCAAAACGTTTTGTGTTTTATGTCCTCAACTACGTAAAAACACTGTAGCTCAGACATGCAGCGTTAAAAATCGAGCTTATAGTATTCACGTTCGTTTTGTTTGCACCAAGCATTACGCTTAAGTTGTGGAGCAGCGAAGGCAATAATAAAGTGACTTTTTGTTTAACAAAAGTCGCGTTGTGGGTGTAATAGGGAAAAATGACACCCACAACGTCTACGTTTGTTAAAAAAAAATGTTTGTTTTTTTTAATATGTATATTTAATCTATAACATCTTTTTTATTTAATTTCACGGGTAAATACACTTGTAACTTAATTACATTAATTAATATACCATAGTCTAATTCAGATATTGAAAACAGTCAAACTTGTTTCTCACTATATTGAATTTCAAGCACTAGACCTGCCAACAAGAGCAAAATTCTCCCTTGTTGATGTTATGTTGAGTTTGTATAAGAAGTAGATGACCTATTTCCTTGATGATTAGACTTCAAATGTGATATATGTTCATTAATATTAATGAGGAATCTCCTTAATAATTAATGAATTATAGGTTTTTCCTCCAAACAACTTTCTCCTTGCCCCCCCCTAGATGACACCACTGTTAATTGGGATGTTAATAGGAAAGTCATTTCAGTTTTTAGCAGTACTTTCTTAACTATTACTGAAATTGCTACTGTTTAAGCTGTTTTGGCTTAAAACTTTTTAAGATAAATCTTTCTTAAGATAAGATAAATCTTGTTGTAACTGCACAGTCAATACCAATTTTTACCGTGACAAATTTTACCAGATACAACAGTACTCCTATATACCCTAGTATCTTGTGTCACCTCTACTTTTAACGTACATCCTGTCCTGTTGCCCACTCATAAATTGTCAGCAATTTTATTGTCATCTTTTTCTTTTACTTAACCTCCCACACCCAACTTTCCTATGTCCACTTCTCCTCCTTTTTGCCTTTTTCTGTGTTCATAATTTCTTTTCCTCTGTTCTTTATTCCCCTTCAGGTATCTATAGTTTAATTGGCAGGGGCTTAGAGCCAGCATTTTTATTGAGGAACGGGGCAAGAATTTTATTCGAGTGCTACAGAAGAAAAGTTACCATTTTCCGAAGATGCTACTAGGGAGTAGTAAGTACACATGGAATTTGCCGCCTTTATGTTCCTTCCGGTGTTATTTGCGTACGGCCCTAGTAATTTCTATACTGTTTGCCGGGACGTATACACCTTTTCAAAGAGAGTGAGTATCCTCTCACATGGCCTTATACTTTGCCGCCTTTATGTTCCTTCCGGTGTTATTTGCGTACGGCCCTAGGAATTTCTATACTATTTGCCGGGACGTATACACCTTTTCAAAGAGAGTGAGTATCCTCTCACATGGCCTTATACTTTGCTTGCTGCCATAGCATTTCCTATGTTATTTTCTTGCGGCCCTAGGAATTTCTATACTATTTGCCGGGACGTATACACCTTTTCAAAGAGAGTGAGTATCCTCTCACATGGCCTTATACTTTGCATCTTCATGAATGACAAGTAACAATTGAAACTGAAGAATGACAAAGAAACTACCAGTGATTTAGACGTAATTTTCTCACACCTAGAAGAGACTCGCATCTCATTAGTCCAAATATACATGCTAATTCGATTTCATCTCGTGACATATTTTTACATGTCAATTGCTAAAGAACTTTATTCATCTCAAACATAGAAATCAGATGCCTTTTAGGGTAAATCCGTGTCAGATAGTAATTCCCATGTTACTTGCTTGCGTGTATAGGAATTCCCATGTTATTTGCTTGCGTGTATAGGAATTCCCATGTTATTTGCTTGCGTGTATAGGAATTCCCATGTTATTTGCATGCGTGTATAGGAATTCCCATGTTATTTGCTTGCGTTTATAAGAATTCCCATGTTATTTGCTTGCGTGTATAGGAATTCCTATGCTATTTTAAGAGCTTATGTTCCCTCCAATGCCCTTGTAAGGGTTTATGTTCCCTTCCTATGCTATTCCAGGAGCTTATGTTCCTTCGTATGCTATTATAAGGGCTATTCCGTTTTTGGGTCATTTAATAGGTGCACAATTCTTTAAATTATTTGTTGATAAAGAAGTATTCCATGTATCTCTTAAAAGAGCTTTATGGTGTGTTTGTGATTTTGCTGCCAGATTCCGTTTTTCTATTATTTGCTTGCTGCCCCACGATAAAGAAATTTTTGTGTTACTTACGTATTTCTCGCTCAAGATAAAAGAGAGTTTCGGGGTTTGAGAGACTCGGTTAACTTCGTATGTGTTTTTTTCCAACTGGTGCTTAATAAAAAAAACTTGGGTTCGTTATATAAGTATCTCGTGAATCTTTTAAAATTGCTTTACGGGGTTTGAAAAACTCGGTCGGAGGATTTTGTGTTGTTTTTCCTTACGTTGTTCCCATTAAAACGAAATTTTTTTGTTAAATAAGTAGTTTCTGTATATTTTAAAAGAGCTTTAAGGGGTTTGAAAGACTTAGTTGCCTGATTCCGTGTGGTTTTTCTTTACTTGGTGCCCATTAAAAACGAAGTTTTTTTTGTTAAATAAAGTCGTTTTTGTATCTGTTAAAAGAGCTTTAAAGGGTTTTAGAGACTCTGTTGCCTGATTCCGTGTGGTTTTTATTTACTTGGTGCCCATTAAAAACGAATTTTTGTGTTAAATAAGTAGTTATTGTATCTTTTAAAAGAGCTGTACGGGGTTTGAGACACTCTGTTGCCTGATTGCGTGTGGTTTTTCTTTACTTAGTGCTCATTAAAAACTAAATTTTTGTTGTAAATAAGTAGTTCTTGTACCTTTTAAAAGAGCCTTACGGGGTATGAGAGACTCTGTTGCCTGATTCCGTGTGGTGTTTCTTTTCTTGATACCTAGATACCTAGATAAGTAGTTCTTGTATCTTTTAAAAGAGGTTTACGGGGTTTGAGAGACTCGGTTGCCTGATTCCGCGTGGTTTTCTTTACTTGGTGACCATTGAAAACAAAAAGTTTGTGTTAAATAAGTAGTTCTTGTATCTTTTAAAAGAGCTTTACGGGGTTTGAGAGACTCTGTTGCCTGATTCCGTGTTGTTTTTCTTTACTTGCTGCCCATTAAAAACTAAATTTTTGTGTTAAATAAGTAGTTCATTTATCTTTTAAAAGAGCTTTACGGGGTTTGAGAGACTCGGTTGCATTGTATTTTCCATAATTTTCTTACAAGAAACGAGCTTTATGGGGTTTGAGAGACTCGGTTGCCTGATTCCGTGTGGTTTTTCTTTACTTGGTGCCCATTCAAAACAAAATTTTTGTGTTAAATAAGTGGTTCTTTTATCTTTTAAAAGAGCTTTAAGGGGTTTGAGAGACTCTGTTGCCTGATTCCGTATGGTTTTTCTTTACTTGATGCCCATTAAAACGACATTTTTGTGTTAAATAAGTAGTTCTTGTATCTTTTAAAAGAGCTTTACGGGGTTAGAAAGGCCCTGTTTCCTGATCTCGTATGGTTTTTCTTTATATGTGCAAAATAGTTAAGAAATTTTTTTCTTAAATACGTAGTATTTGCATATTTTCAATGAGCTTTACAGGGGTTGTAAGACTCGTTTTCCTGATTCCGTGTGGTTTTTCTTTACTTGGTTCTCATTAAAAACGAACTTTTTGTGTTAAATAAGTGGTTCTTGTATCTTTTAAAAGACCTTTACAGGGTTTAAGAGACTCGGTTGCATTGTATTTTCCATAATTTTCTTACAAGAAACTAGAGTTTAGGGCCAAAAACCCTTATTAGCTCAGATTTAATAGAAATGGTTTTATTTTTCGATCTGAAAATAGACTAAACTTTCAGATTTGAACCAGAGAATTGTATTTTCCATAATTTTCTTAGATCTTTGGAAATCATTAACGATAACAAACATGTTTTCGACCAGTTGGGTTTTTGAAAGCACATTCAGCATGGCGTACGCTTTTTTTTATCATGAACTTGTTAGAGACCAATTTGAAAGCGGGTGTTTAAAACTAAGGGGGGAACTGGCCCGCCTAAAGAGTCTTTAGATTCTTGTCACTTCTTATTCCCCCAATTATTCACAGAGGATGTGTACAACTAAGGGGGAAACTACCCTGACCAAAGTCAATTTAGAGTGTTGTCACTTTTCGTTACCCCAATTATTCAAAGTGGGTGTTTACAACTAAGAGGAATGGCAGAAGGATGTATTACCAGGATTCTTTCCTGAAATAAAAACGCCAAAAAGTCCAAAAAGTTATTCATCGACGAGCGCAGGAGATTTAGATTATACAATATCTCCAAAAACCCAATTTTTCCCCGATAGAATATCAACCCCATGTCCCCCCAAAAGATTTCCAGACGATATGGTTTCGCCTGAAAAACCGATAGAAAGGCTCCTGTCTTTACAGGAAGAATTAAACAGAGCTTTAGAAACCCCCGTTATTACTTTAAAGAAAACCCCTTCCAAAGATTTAACTAAAACAAACCTGCGAGAGGCTATGGATTAAATAAATTTTCCCATAAAAACGAGCCAAAGTATATTAACCGAGAATAAAGCTCCCAAGGATGACCAGTGGGGTCAATATCATGATATAACTGTGTCCAAGGTCAAACCTAAACAGTTGAATCCATGGAGGGAAACCCTAGTGCAAAGACTGCCCCATCCCCCTGAGGACATGGCATTCAAACAATGGAGGAACCCAACCCTGCAAAAACTCTTGATTCCTCCCAAAGCTCTCAAGAATCTTTCAAATCTCCCGAGTTGAAGACTCAAGACGAGGACGTAGGGAATAAACCTTCTACTTCCAGAGGAGTAGAAACTTACGAAGAAAGAGCAGGTGGTACCTCAAAAAGTGCCATCTCTAAAAGCTCTCATCGAGATTTGTCGGAAACCAGTTCCGAAGAGTATGACGGTGAATTAGACCTTATAGAAGTTAAAGGAATAGGGAAATCAAAATCGACTTCAGCAGCTGCACACGCGAAGGAAACAATATTAAAAGGGCTAGAATTTTGTAAAAAACAATACAAAAATTTTGACATTATTTCGTTAGAAAAACCTAAAAAGAAAAAACCACAACAAACAGAGGATAAAATAACGACACAGTCAGGTAGAACGGTTAAAAAACCTGACAGATGGAAATATCCCTAATTAACGTAAAGACAAATTTCAAATATGATAAATTTAACATAATAATAAATTTAATAGTGTGCAAGTAAAGTTAACCAAGTAAATATTAATGAAAAAAAAAATATATAATACAAGTGATGTCAAAACGTCGGCAATCAGAGAGAAAGACCCAAGTTGGGAAGCTCGTGGTCGACCGATGGTGACAAATAGTATTTTTAGGTCCTGTATAGCACATTCTGCCTACTAGGTAGCTACCTTACGAAAAAAAAAATAACTATACCCCTATAAATGTGAATTAATCAGTTGAACAACCTATAATGCACCCAGTTATTGAGGTCAATAACGGAACTTATATCATGGGGAGGGGAGGTTCGGTCTCCCCTACGGACCGTGTTTTCAAAGAAAATATCATCTGTTCTATATGTTTTGTTGTTATACTTGGCCACTGGACACTGGGTGTAAAACAAAACGTAGGGAATAGAGGATTTCGGACGCTCACCCAGCCCCAGTACGATGCATTCAATTCAACTGAAAGAAGCTGGAGCGTTCTGGTGGTTCGGAGTGTGGGGGGTAACGATGTTATCGTTATCGTATCCCGGCCAGACTTCGAGCCACAAGTAGCTCCCAAATCTCCAAATTCCAGGACAATTCCCCATTCCAAGAAAAAAAACATTTCGAGTAAAGTTAAATCAAAAATTTGTAGAGGCACTGTTAACTATAAGGAACAACCCAAAGGTCGGACTAAGAGTTTTCATAAAAATATCAATGTCTCACATTGCACTCCTAAATTATACCCCCAAGGCAGTATGATCAACCGTAAAGCAATACAGTTTAATTCTAGAGATAAGTGGCTAACGAGAAAAAAATCTGATGTGGAAAGCTCGTGATCGACTGACCACGACAAGCGGTGTTGGACCACGTTTAGTGGGAAGTCTGGGGAGAAACTCAAAGCCCATGTAGCTTTTAATTTGTTGGGTTTTGGCGGTCCCCTCGGATTTTCTATGAAAAATCGACCCAGGTCCAAACAAAGATTGATGTCATCAAAAACAAAACAAAAAATTTTTTACTAATCGTTTAATTTCTACCAATAAGAAGACTGCAAGGTGATGACAGTGATATCTTTACTAATGGTCTTATACATGGATTAAGTCGAGGCGAAGTCTCCTCTCTACAATGGGCATAAGAGTTTTCTAAGATGTAGAATCCCTACTGAAATTGCCTTCCACGTGAAGATTGGAAAAAAATTTAAACTATGAAGAAAATTAATCGTTTATTTTTGTTTATACAAAAACAAAAACGTTTATTTTTTTCAATTTTTTCCTGTTTCCCCCTTTTTTTTAGTTTATGCGAAATTTATTTGAGCAACATGTACATTAAATTATCCAATTCAGATATAGTGACTACTAAAGAGATTTCCTCTTGAAACCTATAGTTCTTCACCCCCATTATACCCATACAAATTTCCGCCAGTTTTCAGTATATTTTGATAGAGTGAATTTGTTTTTATTAACTGAAGTAAACACGACTAGTTCGAAGTGTCGGGTATTTTGAAAAGAAGTTTATTTTTTAAACTATGCTATTCAGTAGGCTATACCCTTATATCTGGCAGCTTTATAAAATCAAAAAAAAAAAACACCAGTACAGAAGATTCTAATTGTGAGATGATCATGTTCACAGTTAGAACTGCGGACATTTTCATAGTTCACAGTTCTAATTGTGGGCAGCGTCAGATCATGACAATGGAATCCGATCAGGACTATCATGATTTCTGTTCCAAGAGAAACTATTGGTCCTATACCTGAACATGATCGTGGAGTGTCCTAACCGTGAGCATTTTCAGATCATGACAATGGAATCAAAACCTATTCGAAAGGCGATAATTGATACTGAGTTCATTACCATAATGAACGTGAAGGAAAACATTATATATTCGGCAGCTATGTTAGTCGTGGACGAACAAGGAAATCAAATATATAAGAAGGAATAGGATATAACCTACGAGCTTAAAGGGTACGCACCCCACACTTATAAGTGTGGTTTAGCACTTGCAAATTCCCCCAAGTATCGTCCGGCTAGAGGGGAGGTCAAAAAAAAATATAGGAGAAGAAGCGTAAAGCAACTTGGCTTTTTACAATTATTGATAAGACGCCTACAAAAGAACCTCAATATCAAGTATTTCTACTGCAAGGGACCCACTCAAACAGACTTATTACTACTTGATAAGCAGAGCCCCCAAAATTTGCTATAATCTCGAAAAAAATCCCCAATATGTCAAATATGAAGGAATACATCATCCTTTAGCGGAAATTCAATATTACAAACAATTTTTATTTGACCCTGAATCTGAAGAATACAAATCTCTCGCTAGCAAATTATTCCTGAAACGTATGAAAACTTACCAAAGAAAAAGAGATGCCCATAAAAGTAGAAACAAGAAAATTAAGAGAAGATTCTAAACTCAAAACTACCTATTAGTAGGTAAGTGAGGAAGAAATTAACCTCGTATACATAAACTATTTTGTCATAATGCAGATTATAATTATTTTAGGCCAACGCATGAAATAGGATACCAGTGTAATTATGTGCTGCACGCTTGCTTATTTATGTGTTCCTTACTCGAGAAATATAATGTAAAATTAAATTGTATAGCGATTATTAGCAACGCTTTAAAGTTATATCTCAACCAGTCATAGAGGTATATCCCGACCAGAATTAAGCTCGAAAGTCCTAACTTTACTTTCCTAACCTATCTAATCATAAAATAATTATTCTGTTTTACGCCTACAAATCAGTTTTCTTCGGCCAATGCCACAAATGATTACATAATAAGAAATAACCTAAGTAAAAATTAAAGTGCCTTTAAAAAAAATATATATAATAATAACAAAGGAGTACACAAAAGAATTTTGCAAAAAAAATGGGTACAATTAATGATAAATTAATTCTAGAAACAAACAATAAGATGAGGCCTAAGAATATCATCCTAATCCTCGTTGTTCACGCAGTGGCCCAAGATATTGTAAAACACGGAGTAATATTCAAGTATGAAAATTCATTGCTAGTTAGCCATGACGCATCGAAAATCTTTATGAAATTGGACCCCAAACCTTTCGAGACCTTGTTCCAACAAGTAACAAGACTAGAAAAAAACACGAATGAACTCAAGGAATCGATATTTCAATACCTTAGATCGAACAAAGGACTACAGGCCAGTAAAATAATGCATAATAAAGATAATAAAGAGTTCCCAACTTCAGTTTTACCCAAACAAAAATCAAAATTCGTAATAGATGACCCTGATGAGAAAAGGACAGGAATTGACATGGCACTTGGAACAAGGACTGAGGAAGACAGAGAAAAAAGACTGGCAGATAATATGGGATACTTAGCGAAAGACGTTGCTAAAACAAAATTGATACAAAACCCTAAACTACTGACTACAGGCAAAGGACAACCTTACGATGGAAATTACGCAACGAACGAAAAACAACCATTACCCAATCTAAATGAGAAAAATACACAAAAAATTTCAACTCATCAAGCCTACTTAATACTATATAGACAAAGATTACAAGACCTATTTGAATTATTCAACACGGAAATACAAAAATTAAAACAAAGTACCACGAAGATTTTCGAAGTATTCTTTCGAAGAAATAAATACCGTAGGGCTACAGGCCTAATTCCCATCATCGGAGAACTCGCCTCCCGCCTTTTCGGTTTAACGACAGAGGAAGACCTAAACAGCCTAAGGGAAAGTGTAAGAAAGTTGACTAATGCCATGAACGTACCATTACATATTCAGGAGATACAAGCCAGTGTAGCAAATTACCAGAGAGATAAAATTGATATGATATATAAGAGAATCTAAAAAACTATAAACGTAATGAATTACTTAAGGAATGAAGTGGACCACGTGGTAATAGACGCGAGCTTAACCATGGTTTCACTCGATACAATTACCATGTCACTACTAAATTTGGCGACACACGTCAGCAAGTTCGAGTTTGCACTATTTGCCCTCACGGGAGGAACTTTGTCCTACGACATAGAAGATCCTTCTAGCCTAAAAAATATGCTAGACAAAATAAAAACGCACCTAACATTTCGTTTACACTTGCCTGTAGAGCCAGAAGTATCAAATTTATTCTATTACAATACTAAATTAAATGTCCACGTCACGGAAATAAATGAACAGCTATTTGTAGTAGTAACAATTCCATTGATAAATCAACAATCCGTTTACGACCTGTACAAAATTTCGACCTTCCCGGCTAACATAAAGAAGACGAATTCATTTATGACTATCACGCCCGAAGCAGAGTACTTGCTTATTGATCAAGATAGACGAAAATATGCCCTAGCCAATCCACAAGACTTAATAGAGTGCGTACCATTCAAAAACTTAGTATGCCAACTTACGTTACCTATTTATAGTGTCCAGTCTGGATCCTGTATGTTAAATATATTTTTCAAAGACACACAACAGGAAAAATCACCGAATTAATGCAAGGCCTTGATAGGAAGTACTAAGCGAGAAATATTCATACACCTCAGAAATGACCTTTGGTTATTCCCAACTCCAAGAGAAACTGTCGGAAGTTTGTATTGTTATAATAATACAGAAAGAATACACCCAAGTTACAAAACAGAATTACTATTAAAAAATTTGGGTACGATAACCATAAAACAAGGGTGTCGACTCATAACTAAAGAGTCAACCGTCCGAACGCCGTTAATTACCACGAGCACAAAGATAATAAGTCCCAAAATAACTAACTTCAAGGCGATCAACTTGTCATACACTATTCCCAATATAGAAAACGAGGAAATAAAAACCTCGATATGGTCAGAAATAGAAAAGAATAAAGAGAGAATAAGGCTTACAAAAATTAGAGAAGCTTTTGATTCGCAAATTCCCCTATTTACAAATGAAGACAAAAGATTAAAGTATGTAGATAATAGATACGGACTGTTCTCGACCAATTCCTGGTGGAACATACTATTGGCCGTATGTTTCGTATTCGCGACTTCCCTGACCATAAGAACCCTATTGAC